>NC_081563.1:21674633-21869456 GCF_022355385.1 Mustela nigripes | reverse complement strand
CAGCCAGCAGGGACTAGGGCCAGTCCCCAGATCAGAGCAGTCAAGTGGCTGGTGTTCTGTGCCACCGACAGCCATGAAGTCCAGCCTCTCTTTGTGCCACAGAAGACCAGGCACTTGACTGCTCTGATCTGGGGACTGGCCCTAGTCCCTGCTGGCTGTTGTTAGCAGGTAAAAAAAGGGCCTCGTGGCTCCCAGAGCAAGGTTATGCCCCAGGGGCTTCTTGCCATCTTAAGGCGGGGCCCACTTGCAGTGCTGACCCCTGGACCCAGAGTCTGGGGTTGTGAGGTGCACCCCTCCGGATCTAGCGAGCGGCCAGACTTGAGGCTGCGACTGTCATTGCTTCTACAATCAGTGCATGTTTCTCGCTGACGTCAGTCGGAGCTGTCCTGGAGCTATATAAGGCTGGCGGCGGTCCCGGGACAGACCCCGGGTTCCCCGCGGTGCCCTCAGCCCACCCGAGGGACGGAGACTGGAGGGACGGAGACTGGAGCCCCATCCCGCAGCAGGCAGACACTCTCCGGCAACCTGTGAGTGGCTCTGAGCATCCGCCCTGACTCCCTCAGCGTCAGGACTTGGCGCTCAGCTCACCCACCGCGATTCGCCCAAGGGGAGAGAGGGAGGACTGGGCTGGGCAGCCGCTGGGGCTGGAGGGAAGGTTGTGGGTACCAGCCCGCAACCGCAGGGGCGCGGCAGGGGAGCTTGGATGCGCGCTGGAAGGGGAGTGGTGCCACCTGCGACTCCCCCGCGTGCGCCTTACCCTGCGCTGCCTCTGTGTGTCCAGGGTCGGCGGCACCATGAAGCAGGGGGGACGCGCGGCGCTGCTGGTGGCGCTGCTACTCCTGGCACAGCTGCGCCCAGGGAGCAGCCAGTGGAGCCCGGAGGCGGCGGCGGCCGGAGTCCGGGACCCGAGTCTGCGCTGGAGCCCCGGGGCGCGAAACCAGGACGGCGGGGCCCGCGCGCTGCTCTTGCTGCTGGCGGAGCGCTTCCCGCGCCGCTCGGGGCCGGGCCCGTGGGGATCCCGGACCGCGGGGGAGCGGCCGAGACGGGACGACCCTCCGCTGTCCATTGATCTCACCTTCCACCTGCTACGGACCCTGCTGGAGCTGGCGCGGACACAGAGCCAGCGGGAGCGCGCTGAGCAGAACCGCATCATATTCGAGTCGGTGGGCAAGTGATCAGCGGGGTCTGCAGCCACGAGAACCTCGACCCCTGTTCCCCACCCCCGGGCCGGGTGCGCGCGGCTGGAACGGACCCAGCCCCGCGGGCTAAAGCGGCCCAGGGATGCCCGGAGCACTCCGTGCGTCACCAATTTTTAATAAAAGTGCTGAAGAGCCTTTGGCCTCGGATGTGGGGTGCGGGGAAGCACAGCAGGGTGGGAGTCCGAGGAAAAGTGCGGCCTCCGAGGCCGGCGGGAGGGGACCGGAGGCTGCCCGAGGGCTTCGGCAGAATGGCTTGCAGCCGGCGTCCTGTGTCCCCATCGAACCCCAGGAACTCAAAGTCCTGGTGCCGCCGCACCACCCTGACCCTCTTCCCTTGGCACTGGGCTCGCGAACCCGTGCTTGATATCAAGGAGATGCCCCACAGGGGTCATTCCACTTCCTCCCCTCAAATGGTCCCAGATCCGGAGAAGGGCAGGATGGTGATGGGGTCGCCTCTGAAGCTGAGGCGGAGAGTGAGCAGTGAAAGGAGCCGCGGGTCTGGACGCATTAGCCCTTTATTGAGCCCCTCCCCCGCGGCGGGGCGCCGAGTTGGGTGGTGCAGCGGTCTCTGCGCAGGTCGTCGGCGACCCCAGCGCCGGGACCTAGGGGTCAGTGCCCGCCTGTGCCTGGGAAAGAAAGCTCAGTGGGCGGGCGCCCCAAAGGAACAAGGCAGCTCCGCACCCCGACTCCGCCCTTTTCCCCAGCCACCTGGCTTTCTCCTCTACCGCTCCACCCAGCAGGGTCTCCCAGAGCCCAAGGGGAAAGGCTGGTGGGAAAGAGCGTACTTCTGCACGCGCGCTAGGGGGCGCCCCTCCTGCCGGGGGCAGGGCGGCACTAAAAGAGAGGAGGCCATCAGCGACTCCTGGGGCCGCAGGAAGGCGTCACGGAGGAGGTTGAGTTGGGGGGATGGGGAGCCGGAGCGTAGGGCCAGCCCCGCCAGGCCCCTCGGGACACACTCACCTTCCGGCCCCTCCGGCCGCTCTTCCTCCGGCCCCGCGCCGCCCTCGTCCCCGTCCAGTGCCACTTCCTCATCCTCGTCCTCCCCGGAAGCGCCTAGCCCCAAGGAAGGCCCCGTGAGGTGGGGTCCCTGCCGCTCCGGTCCGTGACGCAGCCCAGGCCCCGGCGTCTGCTCCGGCCGCCCCGTCCCCGCGGCCCGCCGCCCCCTTCCATCCTCACGCCCTCACCCGGCTGGAAGTCGATGGTCCTCAGCATTTCGGCCACGTGCTCCACGCTCACGGTGAACTGCTCCATGCTCTCGTAGCCCGGCTCGGGCCGTCCCGCCAGCTCCACTTTCGACATCGCCCCGACCCTGCGGCGCGGCAGCCGCTCAGGGGGACCGGCCCCAGTCCCCTCACCCCCCTCCGCGTGGCGGCGGAGCCCAGGCAGCCCCTTCCCTGCCATTGCCGCTCCGCCTACTCACTTATTGATCAGCTCCTTGGCCTGCTGCAAGGAAGAAAGGAGGGTGAGCGTAAGCACCGTGCCAAGTGCTGGCAAAGTCCCTTTCTGGTGCCCGCAGTGCTGCGGGGCGGGCAGGGATGCATATCCCGGTTCGTGGAGGAGAAAACGGACTCAGGCGGAGGGACCTGCCCCGGGCTGTGGGGCAAGTGGGGACCAGAGAGGAGGCCGGAGCCCAGCCCTCCATGTGCCAAGACCCCCTCCCCCGCCCCCCGCAACCGCTCTGCAGCCTGCCTCCCTCCGCCAGGGCCCACCTGGAGGTACAGCGCCATCTGCGGCTCCTCCATGGACTGGATGGCGGACTCCACGAGCTTGGAGGAAGCTTCCAGGTGGTCTCCATACTGGCGGATGAGGCCCCGGACTCGCAGCAGCTTCTCCTCCTGCTCGCGGGCCAGCGCCTGCAGCAGCTCTGCCTTGCGCTCCTCCAGTACCGAACAGAGGGCCTCGAACCTCTGGTTGAGCAACTGCTTTTGCCTCCGGCTGTTGTCCTGAATGGGGGGAGCAAGGATGAGACCTCCAGCGGGAAGAGCACTCACCCACTTGTCCCACTCCCCATTTAGGGACGCCCCAGACAGCCAAGAAGGAGAGTTCCCCCCACACAGTGGCCAAACATTCCCAGGTCTTTGCAGTAACAACTACAAGATTTTTAAAAATTGAGATATAACTGACTTTTAACATTATATTAGTATCAGGTGTGCCGCGTCATGAGTCCGTATTTGTATATACTGTGAAATGATAACAAGTCTAGTTACCATCTGTCACTAAATGTAGTTAGAATTTTCCCCCCTGTGAACATTTTTAAGATTTTCTCTCTTTAGCAAATATAAGATTTTAAAGGACTTCAGGGGTATCTCTGGCCCTAGTTTTTACTTGTATTATCTCATTTAACTCTCAAAAATATCCAGTGAGGTAGTCGTCATAGCATTCTCATTATCAACAAAGCACAGAGAAGTGAAGTAAGTGGACCAAAGCCACAGAGCTAGCCATGGGGCACAGCTGGGATTCAAACCTTGCAGGCTGGCTAACTACCCCACTACTTGGGATTCACCCCCCCCCCCCAGGAACACAGAAATGTCCCCTCCCTCCCCTCCCAGGCTCACCTCAATGGTCTGACACACTTCCTCCATCTGCGTGATCACTGCTTGCACGCGGTCGTTGCCTGCCACCAGCATTGCGATGCCATCACTGAGCTCGCTCTGCCACACACACACACAGGCCAGCCCTTAGAGCTGGAGGACTCTGTCTACAGCTGTACCCTCCCATCCCAGCCAGAGCCACCTGGGAGAGGACTGTCCTGCCGCCCCACCATCAGAGCAGCCATCCCAGAGATCTAGATGGCTTGGAGCCATCCAAGAAGTGTGGAAGCACGTTTATGCATTCTGGAAGGGGGTGGAAAGAGGAGAGCCTTCCACCACCAATTGAGAAAGGAATAGACATTTGCCAAATATCCACCAAATGCCAGGCCTGGGACTAAATGCTTCATCTGTAGATTCATGCCTTCCATCAATCTGGAAAGATTCTTTGTAATAATTTGTTAGGATACTATTGCCTCTTCTCTATTCTCTCTGTTTTCTCATTCTGTGATGCTGAGGTGATGTATGTGTTCATCCTTCTCAGTTCCCAGTGCTGCATCCGAGGCTGCTTTCTCAGGCCCCCTTTCCTGTTCGCTAGTTCTCTCTTCAGAGGAATCTGTCGTTTAATTCACCCTTTCAGTGTTTTATGTCAACAACCACACTTTTGTTTTTAAAAGCTCTATTTGGTTCTTTGTTAAATCTGCATGTTTGGTAATCTGTTATCGCTGGGGTTTTATTCCATCTTTTTCAGAAAACATTTTATATACAAGGACTCTCAATTTTTTAATAATTCTGATATCCGAATCCCTCAGGGGTTTAATCTGTATTTTTTGTTTCCACCGGCTTTACTCATGGGTTATACTTCTTTCTGTACCCTCATTTTTGAATTAATATTTTGTTGTTCTAAATCTAAGGAAAACCCAAGGGCCTGAATTGAGGGGGTTTTCCTCTAGGCAGATTCAGCATTCACTTTTGTCAAAAGCCAAGCCTCATGTCTGACTGCCTTCGTTCCTGAGGTCCCAGCTTAAACTGGGTTCGTGGAAATCTTCAGGTCAGGTGTCCACCTCTCAGGGGTCTGGAAGCATAGTCTCATCTCTCTAGTTCAGGAATACTGCCAGCTTTTGCCCTTTGATATAATTTTCATTTTATTTTTAGAAAAGATTTATGTAGGGGCGCCTGGGTGGCTCGGTGGGTTAAGCCGTTGCCTTCGGCTCAGATCATGATTTCAGGGTCCTGGGATCAAACCCCACATTGGGCTCTTTGCTTAGCGGGGAGCCTGCTTCTCTCTCTCTGTCTCTCTGTCTCTCTGCCTGCCTCTCTGCCTACTTGTGATCTTTCTCTGTCAAATAAATAAATAAAATATTAAAAATAGATTTATGTAATTTATGAGAGAGAGAGCAAGAGGGTGAGCAGGGGGAGGGGCAGAGGGAGAAGATCTCAAGCAGACTCAGCGCTGAGCATGGACCCCGATGAGCAGTTCGATCTCACAGCCCTGGGATCACAACTGGAGCCAAAATCAAGAGTCAGACACTCAACTGACTGAGCCACCCAGGCGCCCCACTGATATAATTTTTAAGTTGTTTTATGTCAAATGTAGTTGTGTGGTGGTGAGAGGGCCTGGAGAGTATCTAGGCCACCAAACCGAAGTTTCTGGTATCCATTACCTAATTGTATACTTAAAACAACTTTGGAACTTGGCACCCTTGTCCCCATTTTACAAGGGAGGAAAGTCAGGGCTAGGGAGGTCAAGTGACTTACCTACAGTCACACTGAGTCATGCACAGAGCCGGGACTGTAGCCCTGATCTGCCAGCCTTAAAGCCAAGTGGAGTGAGAGGCTGAAGTTGGAGACCCTGTTCACTGTTCCCAGCCCCACCATGCCTGCTCCCCCGGCTGTTTGGTACCTTCTGGCGTTTGTAAATGGTGGGCAGTGGGGCCACCTCGCAGTCCTTGTGGGCGCCGAAGACCTTACAGAGGGAGCAGGTGGGCACCTCACAGCTCAGGCAGTAGATATTGATCTTCTCCTCTTCGTGTTCCTCGCACATGAGGTGCTGCTCAGCCTTGGAGTGCAGTGGCCTGGAGGGGAGCGGGCAGGATGGCAGAAGGGTCAGGGGCCAGGCTGGAGGGAAGTGGGGGGGGGGGGTTCCACAAGTGTGGGGCTGCCCAGGATCCCATCCTCTGATCTCTAAAGAGGCAGGCTGATTTTTTTCAGCCCTTCCCCTTGACTGATGGGTTTCCCAGCTGTGTCCCAGGCTCTGCTCCTTAGAGGGACAAGAGGTCCTAATAGCTCACCGGGAAGACTCCTGCTTGTAAATGTCGATGATGTTCTCCACTAGCAGGTTTCGCTGCAGGCCATAGACACCATGTCTGTCCAGGACAACCTCATGCCTGCAAGATGGGCAGCGGAAACGGCCCCCCCGAAGACACCGTGGTGGAGCCCCGGGACTGCCATAGAGGGTTCGAGGCCTGTAGGGACAAGTAACATGAGAGAACAGAAACGGTGAGGCATGAGGACCCAGGGAAGAGGAGGCAGGGGGAAAGGTCATGAGGGCGGAGGTGTAGAACGGCAGAATGCGGAGGCATCAGCTCTTCCCTACAGTGGAGCCCTCCTCCTCTGAGAGCAGCTCAGGCGGGTGGCCATGGAGATCGTCTTTCCCACTTTTGCTTCATTACTCCTTAAGCATCCCTGCGTCCAGAGCCTAACTTTGGTCAGGGCCCAGTCGGGATGGGATTTCTCCAATGGGGCCCAGCTTGCAGGTGTGGGAAGACACTGGTGTTGACGGGAAGGCTAAGGTTGAAAATAGGCTCTCTGTGGTGCAGCCAGTTCTTCTGGAGGCTTGCATGGCCCACATCTGAGGGTAGATTCTCTGGAGCCCTTGGCAGGGAAACTGAGATAAGTGGTGAACAATAACACACATGACACCATGCTAGGTTATTCTAAGAAACCATCCCCAGAGACTGGGAGTCAGGAGACCTGCGTTCTTGGGCTGCCCCAACACTGTTCTAATACGTAAATTTGAGCACACATTCAATGTCTGCAAAATTAAGGATGGGATTAGAATATTCCTTCTACAACAAATATTGAGTGTGCCAGGTAATTGCAAGGCTCTGGGGATAAGGTATGAATATGTGCATCCCTGCCCTATGGACGAGCAAACCGAGCAAAGTGACATCTACATCCAGCAGGCTGGGTGTTAGGATAAGAGTAAACCCAGGAGGAGGGCTTACAAGAGATGTTCATCACTTACATCTCTTAGGAGAACTTGCTTCATCCCATCCTGAAAGGGAGAGCCCTGCCATGGCCCAGGCCACAGATGAATGGCTCAGAGTTGAGGAGGCGATCCCCTGACCCAAGCAGAACCAATCAAATGTCCTCTCCAGGAATTTGGAATTGAGACACAGAGGCGGAGGTGGCTAGATAGTGTGCAACTTTGAAACGGGAAAAAGACCCATGGAACTGGGCCAAGAGCTGTCACTCAGTGCCCTTGGACTTGTGAAACCCAAGGGGTCAGAGAGTGTGAACAGGAAGGCTGGTCTTCAGAGAAGACAGAAGAGTCAACCTGTGGACAGCAGAAGAGAACGCAGAGACCGCTTGTCCTTCGATGTCTACCTTGTCTTCTTCGGTAAGAGAGCCTCTGAATTGTTAAGCACATGGAATAAAGATTGTGTGTCCAAGCGTCCCTTCTAGCTGGGTGTGACCAGGTGACTGCATTCTGGCCACTGGGATATAGATAGCAAAGTTTTGTGCCATTTCTAGCAAGTATTTTTTAAAAGATTTTATTTATTTATTTGACAGACAGAGATCACAAGTAGGCAGAAAGGCAGGCAGAGAGAGAGAGAGAGAGCTGAGCAGAGAGCCCGATGTGGGGCTCCATCCCAGGACTCTGGGATCATGACCTGAGCTGAAGGCAGAGGCTTCAACCCACTGAGCCACCCAGGTGCCCCTCTAGCAAATATGTTCAATGGAGGGACAGCCCCTCCTCTTTTCTCCTTCCTGCTGGCTAGAACGAAAATGGAGTGGCTCAAGTTGAAGCAGCCATATTGAGCGAGGAGGTGGTCACATGATGAGAATGGCAGCAAGATAAAAGGAGTGAGTCTCAGATGAGGCAGTCCTGGACTGCTGGCCTATACTTCCACCTAAGAGAAAAAAAATGTTTTAACCTCCCTTAAGTCTTTGCTATTTGGGGTTTTCTGTCATTTACAGCAGAACTTAGTCCTAACTGGCTGGAAGACCATAAACTCATAGAGACTAATGGGGAGAACAGTCTACCTGTGACTTTGCAAATTTAGATGTATTTCCTACAGTTGAGTTCGATGGAATTCTCCAAATTCTTTTTTTTTTTAAAGATTTTATTTATTTATTTGACAGACAGAGATCACAAGTAGACAGAGAGGCAGGCAGAGAGAGAGGAGGAAGTAGGCTCCCTGCGGAGCAGAGAGCCTGATGCGGGGCTCGATCCCAGGACCCCAGGATCATGACCTGAGCCGAAGGCAGAGGCTTTAACCCACTGAGCCACCCCGGCGCCCCAAGAATTCTCCAAATTCTTAAGCTGAACCCCAGCTAGAGGGCCCCATCTGTGTACGACAGCACCCAGAATACATACAAGCGTCCAAGTCCACAGTCTTGTTTGAAACTTTAAAAGCAAGAGGTATAGCCAAGGCAGGAAACTTGACCCCTGTGCTGGAACATTCTCTTTAGGCAGTGGGTTAAAGTATAAGATCACGGGGCTTTTGCTTACTTAATGCAATTACCTTTTATTATTTAGAATCCAAATGGGTAAGGAGCTGTTGGGAGAGCTCTAAGGCTGCAAGTTCCTGGAGATATTTGGCTTCTCTTTGATGTGTTGGTGGCTAGCATATAAATGTACTCAGTGAATGTTTGAATGGATGGAAAGGGGACAATATTCTGAAGTCTTAGCCCAAAGCACAAACTTCTGAGGGGCCTCTCTCCCCCCTCTTCCTCTGCACTGCCCCTCCTTCCTCTATACTCAATATTTAACATTCAGCTCATGTTCCGAGGGCCTATTATGTGCCAAGCACCACGCTATGGACTTCTCAGACGTTACTGAATTTAACTCTCAAGAATTTCTTATAAATATGGTGCAGGAGATGAGCATTTACCTGCCCCCCCACTTAGGGACAGTGGCTAACTGGTCACATACTTCATACCAGGTTTTGCCCTAAGTCCTTTTATTTATATTAACTCATTTAAACCTCTTATCAACCTTATGAAATAGGTACTACTATTAGCCCCATTTCTAAGATAGGAAATTGTAGCCCAGAGATGTTAAATAAATCGGTCATGGTTATCAGCTAATAGGTGGCAGAACCAATATTTGAACTCGGGCACTCTGACCCGAGTCCATCCTAAAAATCAATATACTACATTGTCAGAGGCAATAAAATTGAGGCCACCTGAAGAGTGATGCCCAGAGCTAATATTCACCTCTCCGACTCTCAGGTAAAACAGATTTTAGTAAGGCCAAACACCAACCCTTCACAAAGGAAAGAAACAACAATGTAGAAGTCAGCTGTGCAACTGCGGGTTGATGTTATGGGAGCAGAGATAAAATCTGACCCATCCAAACCAAAATCCCATGAAGCAATATAAGGGCCCAGCTTGCAACCAGAATGTGAAAAGGAAAGGAAGCCTGCTTCTCCCTCTCCCACCCCTCTGCTCCCATCTTAGGAAGACTTCCTCCCATGGATCTCCACATGCCCCCAGGAAAGAGAATTCCTCAGATTCTGTGTGGAAAAATATTCTGCAGCAACATAACCAAATTGAAACCCTCAGTCGCCTACTAATCCAGGTCATACCCCTCTGATTGCCACAGAAGCCAAAGGACCAAACAGAGATTGCAAACCAATGATAACATCCAGCCGGCCGGCTCACATTTGGGTGGACAGTGGAAGAAAGCCAAGGTAAACAGAGGGTTGAGTAAAGAATTCACCCTCAGCTTCAGAACTACCCCTGTTCAAAGAGGAGACGTAAGCAGAAAGGATCCAACAGAAGATACAAGCCAAGCAGGGAGCCTGCTTCCCCCTCTCTCTCTGCCTGCCTCTCCCCCTACTTGTGATAGCTCTCTCTTTCTGTCAAATAAATAAATAAAAACATTTTTAAAGAAAAAGAAGAGATATAAGTGATCAAAGCTGGACAAGAAAAGTGAACTGGCAGAATTAAGAAATCATGTAAGGGGCGCCTGGGTGGCTCAGTGGGCTAAAGCCTCTGCCTCCGGCTCAGGTCATCATCAGGTCATGATCCCGGGGTCCTGGGTTCGAGCCCCACATCGGGTTCTCTGCTCAGCAGGTAGCCTGCTTCCCTTCCTTTCTCTCTGCCTGCCTCTCTGCCTACTTGTGAATTCCGTCTATCAAATAAATAAATAAAAATCTTAAAAAAAAAAAGAAATCATGTAAAATATGTTAGCAATATAAAAACAAAATTCACATTTTACACAACAGTAGGAAGTAAAGTGTGTGACATTGACAGTCACCTAGATTGTGATGGAAAGTAACAGGACAAAAGTAATCAGGACCACATGCTGCAGCGTGGGTCAACCTTGAGGACATTGTGCTAGGTGAAATCAGCCTGTCACAGAAGGACAAATATTGCATGATCCCTCTCATATGAGGTACCTAAAAGAGTCAAATTCATAGAGATAAAAAGCAGAATGGTGGTTGCCAGGGACTGGGGAGCAGAGGAGTGTGAAGTTAGTATTTTAATTGGTACAGAGTTTCAGTTTGGAATGATGAGAGGTTCTGGATATGGTAATACAGCAATGTGGATATAGTTAATCCCACTGAATTACACACTCAAGAACAGTTAAGATGAGGGGCGCCTGGGTGGCTCAGTCATTGTCTACCTTCAGCTCAGGTCATGATTCCAGGGTCCTGGGATCAAGCCCCGCATTGGGCTCCCTGCTCCGCCAGAAGCCTGCTTCTCCCTCTTCCACTCCCCCTCCTTGTGTTCCCTCTCTCTCTGTGTCTCTCTCTGTCAAATAATTAGAATCTTAAAAAAAGAATAGTTAAGATGATAAATTTATAGTATGCATTACCATAATATAAAAAAAGTGTTTTTTTAAATATTTATTTATTTATTTATTTATTTATTTATTTATTTATGAGAGAGAGAGACAGAGAGTGGTGGGGAGGGACAGAAAGAAAAAAATCCCCAAGTAGACCTTTGCTGAATGCCAAGCCCTATCTGGGACTCAATCCCACGACCCCATGGGATCACGACTTGAGCCAAAACCGTGTCGGGGGCTTGACTGAGCCACCTAAGTGCCCCTAAGAGGAAGTTAAAAAAAAAAAAAAGCAGGGCGCCTGGGTGGCTCAGTGGGTTAAGCCGCTGCCTTCGGCTCAGGTCATGATCCCAGGGTCCTGGGATCGAGTCCCATGTCGGGCTCTCTGCTCAGCGGGGAGCCTGCTTCCCTCTCTCTCTGCCTGCCTCTCCATCTACTTGTGATTTCTCTCTGTCAAATAAATAAATAAAATCTTTAAAAAAAAAAAAAAGCAATCAGGACTTGCTGGGATGTCTGGGCCAAGGCGGATGGACCAGGAAGCACGCTACTCCCTCACCACTTCCCCACACCATAAAGACATTTTAGTAGCTCATCCCACTAGCTAATCACTGCCATTCTCTTGGGATTGTCTCTGGGAGACAGTCCATATCAGGCAGTCCAACCTAAATCCTTTGTTTGAAGAGCACCTTTCTGGGGAGCTGGCGAGCTCACTGGCAGGTGGTGGGGAGGGGTCGCACCCCTGGCCTTTTTGCGGTTTGCCTGCGGCTCTAGGGCAGCTCCCTGGATTGGGTACCACAGCCCACCCTAGATTTCCCAGCCATCCACGTGTTCCACAGTCTCCTCCTTCTTTCAAAGCTCAGTTCCTCCTGCAGGATCCTCCCTGGGGTGGCTGGCTGGCTGGCTGGCTCTCCTCTTACCTTCCTGGGCACACCCCCCCTTCCTGTGATTGCCTCAGCAATGTCTCCCCCGCCCAACTCCAAACCCCACATTGGTCGCTAGACAGTCCTCCACACTGATGTGAGGTTTGGAGTTAAGGCTCCTTAACTCTTGGCACACTCATGTTGCTTAGAGGCTGTCTCTGTGTTACCCATGAGCTAGCTCGGTGTTTCTCCAAGTGTGGTGTACATACTGATGACAGGCATGGAGATTTTAGGTGGTATGCAAATGGACATTGAAAATTTCTATGTTTATTTTGTGCATATTAGAAAAAATAACCAGCCTACATAGTGATTTTTCAAGAATTTTGTCATTTAGAACGAAGATAGAATGATCACGTAAGCTTTAAAAGTGAGCCCCCCTCCTTTTTTTTTAAGATGTTATTTATTTATTTGGTGGAGAGAGAATGAGCACAAACAGAGGGGAGGGGTAGAGGCAGAGGGAGAAGCAGGCTTCCCCCGAGCAGGGAGCCGGATGCAGGACTCTATCCCAGGACCCTAGGATCATGACCTGAGTTGAAGGCAGACGTTTAACTGCTTAACTGACTGAGCCATTCAGTTGCCCCTAAAAGTGAGTCATTTTAAATAGAAATAATCAACCATGGCACAGGTGGTACATAGCTATGGCAAAAATCAGGAAGGTGAAAAGAGAATGAAGACCCGGGAGTTGCTCTAACCCTTTCCTGATTCCTTCCTCACTCAAAACTTGTCTGTCTCATGTCCCAAATTTTTTTCAAATGCTGGTGGTTATTTTGAGAAAGTCGTCTGTACTGGATATGTGGATACAATTGTTACCCCTTCTTGGTAACATTTCTATATTTTAACAGAAGGCATTTAATGTGGCACAATATAGGGAAAGCAACAATGCCAAATCCAAAACAATGGTTTTGGATTTGGCATTTACGACCTTAGGAAGGCAATTTCTCTCAGGGTCCCAGACTCCTCAGATCTAAAAAGATGGATCTGTACTTAGCACTTGGTCCTGATGTTTTGTGAGCCATGAGCCTTGATGGATAAAATATGGTAAGAATTTCAGATACCCTGACCAATGTTGATTTGCCTGTGAGATGGCAAAGGAATTTTATAACAACCTCCGCCCTCACACCACAGAGGCCATCAACTCCCTCTCTTTAACTCCGTGATCCAGGGTCTTACTTATCTGTGTCTGTGCCTCCCACAGCTGTCCCTAGAGCCCTCTTCTTGTCTCATAGAAGTAGTTTCTGAAATCCCATCTCTGAAATAGTCCTAGTGTGTTTGGATGGATTTATTCATTCTATCACTTGTATTATCTATGAGGCTTGAATTTTATATACCTGTATTATCATAATATACCTGTATAATCAAAATAAACAATAGTTTTTTCATATAGGAAACATACTGGTTATGTGACAGTAAAAGAGCAACTTTAAAAATATTTTATTTATTTATTTAACAGAGAGAGCGCGAGAGAGATCACAAGTAAGCAGAGAGAAAGGCAGAGAGATGGGGGGAAGCAGGCTCCCCACTGAGCAGAGAGCCCAATGCGGGGCTTGATCCCAGGACCTGAGCCAAAGGCAGAGGCTTAACCCACTGAGTCACCCAGGTGCCCCAGTAGAAGAGCAATTAAATGAGCTATACCAGAGTTATTATGCTATTACCTTTCTTAACAGAGTTCTTTGTAACATGGGGAGATATTCATGTTATGATTTTAGATGAAAAAAGCAGGATGTAAATCTACATAGACAGTAGGATCCCAATTTTGAAATGGGTGATGGGATTCCCAGGCGATTTTAAAACTTTCTTCTTTATATTCATCTACATTTCCCAAATTTCCCTCTATAGACCCTGAATTACTTTTAAAATGCATTTTTAAAAAGTTAAATGTTTTTTCAATAATTGTCCTCAAAGGATAGAATTGTGAGTTATTCCTTTTTCTTTTTCTTTTTTTATAATTTCTAATTTTTGTACAAGGACTTTGGGGTTTGAAAAAAATTTTTTACTTCTAAAAAATGTGGGACACCGGCAGGCTCAGTGTGTGGAGCATACAACTCTTGATCTTGGGTTGTGAATTTGAGATCCAGGTCAGGTGTGGAGCCTGCTTAAGAAAAAAATAAAATATTTTTAAAATGCAATGTTCAGGGGCACCTGGGTGGCTCAGTGGTTTGAGCATCTGACTCTTGGTTTCAGCTCGGGTCATAAGCTCAGGGTCGTGAGATGGAGCCCCTGCGTCGGGCAGGGTGCTCAGTGAGGAGCCGGCTCGGGATTTTCTCTCAACCACTCCCTCTCTGCTCTTTCCTCTGCTCACACTCACTCCTTTCTCTCTCTCTCTCTCTCTCTCATAAGTAAATAAAATCTTTCTAAAAAATGCAATGCTCAGTTCTGACATGAAAGGAAAGGGGGCGCTAGAGTGCCATAAAAACCAAGAAGGTAAACCACTAGAAGAAATGTAACAAACTATGTTGGTTCAAGGGAGGGAACGTTTAAGAAGATGCCATTTGAAGATAGGGTGGCAGACAGGTAGGAAAGAGTTTAAGGAGAACAGAGAGACTAAGATTTTAAGTTACACACAGGGGAGGTATGGGGTGGGGGGAAGCTAGAAAGGTGGGTTTTTTAAGTGAAAGACTTTTGAGTTTAATGAATTAATTTTAGAAGATTTATTTATTTTAGAGAGAGAGGGAGTGGGGGGAAGGGTATGGGGAGAAATTCCTCAAGGAGACACCCCACTGAGCTCAGAGCCCAATGCAGGGCTTAATCTCATGACCCATGAGATCATGACTGGAGGCAAAAGCAGGAGTTGGATGCGTAACTGACGGAGCCACCCATGCGCCCCTTTTAAATTTTATTTTTTAAAAATTGTGGCAAAATCATAGAGGGCTTTAAATTCAAGGGTAAGGATCTGAACTTAATTTCGTAGACATGTTTTCTGAACTAGGAGAGAAAATAAGAGTGAATATTAATCTAAGAGAGGTAATTTGGATAGATGGGGAGAGGTTAAGGCACAGATAACTAGGAAGCAAGTGCCATAGTCAAAACAAGTAATGGGCCCATCCTCAGGCAGTGGCAGTGATCTTGGAAAAACTAAGGATGCCAGGGATGCCTTGGTGGCTCAGTGGGTTGGGCATCTGTCTTCAGCTTGGGTCATGATCCCAGAGTCCCAAGATCAAGCCCCGGGTCAGGCTCTCTGCTCAGCAGGGAGTCTGCTTCTCCCTCTGACCCTCTCCCTGCTTTGTGCTCTCTCTCTCTCTCAAATAAATAAAATCTTTAAAAAAAGACTAGGGATGCCAGAGGCAGAATCAGTAAGCTGACCATTCACTTGGATGTGGGTGGGTTGTGGGCAGAGGAGAAAGTCAAACCTGGATACTTGGGAAGATGATGGGACCTGTAATGCAGGAGTATTTAGCTGGAGACCACAGCCCCGAAAGAGCCTTGTCAAAAATTCTATGGAACCAGATGAGAAAAAAAAAAAAAATCACACCTTGATTTTCACTAAGCTCTAGCAGAAATTGGGCATTTCCCTCAGTTATAAATGTAGGCAACAAACCACAGCAGTTGTAGTGGTACTTGGTTGCCCACAGAAATCACGAGCAGTTCACATCTCATTATTGCTGTTGCTCAAATACCCAAAAATAATTTATGCTTATCACTACCTCTAAACTACTTCAAGCCCACTTTTTTTTTTTAAGATTTTTTAAAAATTTATTTGACAGAGAGATCACAAGCAGGCAGAGAGGCAGAGAGAAGCAGACTCCCCGATGAGCAGAGAGCCGGACGTGGGGCTCGATCCCAGGACCCTGAGATCATGACCTGAGCCGAAGGCAGTGGCTTAACCCACTGAGCCACCCAGGCACCCCTCAAGCCCACATTTTGAGCTCATGATTTAATGTGGTAATCAGGAGCACATACATTACTCTATCAAACATGTTCTAATTACTCTGGTAATTATACTCCAGTGTTTCTCAAGCTTTTTTTCATTACTGCTCCTTCCAGGAAACTTGTAAGACATTTTCCCCCCTCATATCAACCCCTCCCCCATTAAATTTTAGTACCAAAAAAATCTACAAAAATGAAACTCCTAGAGGCAGAGAGTAGAAAGGGGGTTTCCAGGGGGTGGGGTTGGGGGGGAATGATGAGATACTGATCAGAGGGAACAAGTTTTCCATTCTGAGATGAATGCATTCCGGGGCCCTGATGTACAGCATGGGGACTGGAGTTAGTCACACTGTATTGCCTACTTGGTGATTGCTAGGAGAGCAGTAGACCACACAGCGGTAACCACGTGAGGTGATGGATGTTTTAACTCGCTTGCTTGGTGTGATCGGTTCACAATCTCAAATCATCATGTGCATGACTTAAATATGTATAATTTTTGTCAGTTTTATCTCAGGACAGCTGGGTGGGGGGAGTTTTACCTGAAAGCAAAAACTAAATAAAAATGTAAAAATAAAATCACAATAAAAATATTCTAATATGGCAGATATCCCTGGGGCAACATCAGCTCTGCTGAGAATGTATGAGAATGCATGCTGTGTTCTAGTGGGATCCAGTCTCTTCGTAATAAAATGTATTTTAATGCAGTTAAAAACATTTTTCTTTTTTTTTAAGATTTTATTTATTTGACAGAGATCACATGTAGGCAGAGAGGCAGGCAGAGAGAGAGAGAGAGAGAAGGAAGCAGGCTTCCTGCTGAGCAGACAGCCCAATGTGGGGCTCGATCCCAGGACCCTGGGATCATGATCTGAGCTAAAGGCAGAGGCTTTAACCCACTAAGCCACCCAGGCGCCCTAGAAACATTTTTCTTACATAAACCACAGACATCGCCCTTAGGATCCACAGGCTTTACAACCTGACAAAGGGGTCCACGGTCCAAAAGGAGAACTTCCTGCCCTGATTGTAAGTCCTACACAGTCTCAGTTGCACGCTAAGGTGTAGACGGCAACCTGCTTACTACTGCTCCAGAGCTGACCATCTCTACATCGGACTAAAAAGATCTCTCAGCTGACTAATATTCAGTTAGCAAAATCCCATCTTCTGCTTCTGTTTATCTTTCTATTTCAAGACCAAGAAATAACACTGTATGTTAACCAACTGGAATTAAAATAAAAACCTAAAAAAAAAAAAAACCACCCAAAAAAAAAAAAAAAAAAAAAAAAGCAAGCTTTTGCAGATGGCTGTGTGGAAATACAGGGGATAGACCTGCTCTTAGCCTGATGAAACTACACTGTATATAATGCATCCTTTTTAAAAAAGATTTTATTTATTTATTTAACAGACAGAGATCACAAGTAGGCAGAGCAGCAGGCAAAGAGAGAAAGGAGGAAGCAGGCTCCCCGCTGAGCAGAGAGCCCGATGTGGGGCTCGATCCCAAGACCCTGAGATCATGACCTGAGCCCAAGGCAGAGGCTTTAACCTACTGAGCCACCCAGGCGCCCCATATAATGCATCTTTGAGTTGATATCTTCTTTAAGATATAAGCTTTTGTAAACAGTTGTGTAGAGGCATATGGCAAAAGACTTGTACTTAAAAAAAAAAAAAAAAAAAACAACTGATGGGCTCTGTTATACACAGAAATGTCTTTCTTCTTTCCTGAGATCTTACATTTTTACAAGAAAGCCAGCCCCATGCGGCAAAATTTCACATGCCAATGAGGTGATGTGTAAAGGAAATTCCATCACTCTAGGAAACGGAAGACCTAGATTAAAGTCCCCGCTCTGTCTCTTTGTGTGTCTAGAACCTGTGTCCTGTTCCGCCGGGAATCACCTCCACCCTAACTCAAATGGACTCACGCATGTGAAGGTTCTCTGTAAACAAGACAACAATGCACAAAGGGTTGTTAACAACCCTAAAAGTATAAGAGCACACAGAACTACAGGCCCTGAAATAACTGCTCCTTCTTCACTGTGGAGGATAAAATGGAATGGAGAAAATAAATGGAATTTAATTCTAGGCTATGTTTAAGGCTTCCGTGTGGCATACATGCCTTGACCTGTCTTTTAGACTGTATGGCGCTTCCTCTTTCTTTCTTTCTTTCTTTCTTTGTAATATTCCATAGCACCTACTAGAAATGTTCCATCTGGGAAGAGGCTCTATGAGTTCAAGAGGAGTTTTTGAAAGCTATCTCCTCCAAAATGATGACCTGGCCAATGACGAGTAGTGGACCATGCAGACCTTCAGAATATATTGGAGAAACCATGGGAAAATGGTAACAGAAGACCAGAGATTTGCAGAAATGTTGAAGAGCCTTGGAAGAATTTAGATGTCGTTAAAAGCTTGGGAGAGGGATTCTGAGTGGAGGACTAGCTCTGCCTGACAGAACCCAGCCTAGCACAAGGGGTTGGCTGGAAGGAAGATGGAAGAGCAGAGGAGTGAGTCAAGTCAGGACACCAGTAACCAAATAGAAAATGCTTTAAAAATGGAAATCCAAGGGTGCCTGGCTGGCTCAGTCGGAAGAGCAGGCAACTCTCCATCTCAGGGTTGTGGGCTCAAGCCCCATGTTGGGTGTAGAGATTGCTATAAACAAACAAACAAACTTAGGGGGAGAAAAAAAAAGAAATCCATATAAGTTTTCTTGAATTTGTGAAATCAGATTGTTAGAATTACAAGGGTGTTAAAGATGAGCTTAAAGCATCCTTTTAATCTATACATGTGTAAACAGGCTTGAAGAGGTAAAATAACCTGATATCATGTGGCAAGAAAGGACTAGATTAGGGACTAGAACCCAAGAACCAGTCGTGGTCTAGGTTTCTTGTTTTCCGCTAAACAAGTTTCTTCCGTCAAGTGAGCAAAATCCCTAACCCTGCTGCAAGGTAAATGATATTCACAAACTTGCACTGAACCAATTTCTCATAAAGGAGACCCCTCCCCTCCACGCCACTGTTGGGCTGGGGAGGTCCGGGTGTCCTCAGCAGCAGTGGAAGTGGTGAAGGAGGCAGGCTCTCCTGAGGACCACAGGTCCTCACAGTGAACGGATAAGAAATGAGATTTCAGGGTGGAGAGAAACAGAGGGCATCTCTTTCCCAGGACACCCTTTATTAGAGAAGGCGGCCCTTTTCTTCAGATTCCCATATCTGTACATCTCTCCCTAGAAGGACACCTTCCAGAAAAGCTGTTCCCCAACCACCTTCTTCCAAGGCCTTCTGGTTGTCTGTTAAATCACAACAGGCTGCAGCCCATAAACAAGTGCCCACAGTGAAGTGGGGGCAGGTATAAAAATAAACTGAAGGCTGGCTTAAGGGAGTTTAGGACTGAATAGAGTTTACAAATACAGAAGCGCATGGGAAGATGTTTGTGTCAAATTCCCACACCAACAGCTTTCCCCTCGTCAAAGTGCTTGGTTAGCTGAGTGGGTGCAAGTGTGGAGAAATAGGGAGGGAGAAATTAGAGGAGGTTAATGTGGTATTTCGGTGTCTTTCTCTTTAAATTCAGAGTGAGAGAGAGAGAGGTATTAGGGTTCTAAAGAAACCTAGTTAAATTGTGACGGCAACTATGTAAAGATGTGTATGGCCAGTGGGGCTTGAAAGTAATATACAAACGTGAAAATCACTGTGTTGGGGGAGGTAGGATTCTGGATGACTTTCTTCCAAACCCTTAATGCTGTTCAACATTTTCAATTAAATGTTCAATTAAACATTTTCCAGTTTGCTTCCTGTGCAATTAACCTGATGTTATAAAATCACAGTTCTCTGAAATTATTTTATTTTTTAAGATTTCATTTATTTATTTGACAGAGAGGTCACAGGTAGACAGAGAGGCAGGCAGAGAGAGAGATGAGGAAGCAGGCTCCCCACTGAGCAGAGAGCCTGATGTGGGGCTGGATCCTAGACCCTGGGATCATGACCTGAGCTGAAGGCAGAAGCTTTAACCCACTGAGCCACCCAGGCATCCCTAAAATTCTTTTATTTAAAAAAAATTTTTTTTTCATTTTTAAGTAATCTCTGCACCCAATGTGGAGCTTGAACTCACAACCCTGAGATCAAGAGTCACATGCTCTGTCAACTGAGCCAGAGAGGCATTCCACAACTCCCTAAAATTCTTGCTTGTTGTCCATCACAGCAGTTTTTAGGACAGCAAAACACTGGACACCATCTAAATGTTTCAGAGGACTGATTTAAATAGGCTGCGGTCCAGTCATAACAATGGAACATTATGTCCCCATTTTATCTACTTATTTAGAGCTGAAAATGGGGGAGGGGCTGGGAGAGACTGAAGGGGGAAGGAGAGGGAAGGGGAGAGGGAGAATCCCAAGCAGGCTCCCGGCTCAGCTCCGCCCTGAGTTTCGATCTCACGGCCCTGAGATCACGACCAGAGCCAAAAGCAAGAGTCGGATGCTTAACTGATCGAGCCAGCCAGGCGCCCCTACGCAGCCATTTTAAAACGAAGGCACAGATCTCAATGTGTGGAGATGGAACAACTGCCAAGAGAGAGTGAGTGAGCAAAGGCAGATGTAGGACCATGAGTGTAGCTGAAACACACACACACACATACGTACCCATCTGTGGAGAATCTCTGGAAGGATGCCCAAGAAAGTTGGAAATGGCCGCCTCCATTTGGAGAAGCGAAATGAGGGCCTGAGGTGGTCACTTGTCATGATATAAACTCCCATACTATTTTTTTTTAATGTGTGTGTGTGTGCGCGCGCGTGCGTGTGTGTGACACTGGTTTAAGTTTTATAAGTTCTATTAACTTTCTAGGCAATGTTCTCAGGGTACTCTTCCTAAGTGGTTTTAAGATAGAGTTACCAAAAGTCCTATTCTTGTTCCCATACTTAGAAAACAGACAATCTGATTATGCCTACAGTTGTCAAAATGTGGAGGCAATGTGCGAAAAAACTAAATATGTTCATCTTTCAGAGGGAGATCTACTGAGATGTATATACATAAGTGCAGCCAAAGAACTGGGTCAGCCTCCCACCAGGCTGCCCCAAATAAAGCAGAGCGAGGAAATGAGCTGTTCACTCTTCTCCTTGGGGAGGGGGCAGGGCGCTCTGCACTTTTATAAGAGACTCATCATTGGGTACCTGGCTGGCTCAGCTGGTTGAGCATCTGCCTTTGGCTCAGGTTATGATCCCAGGGTCCTGGGATCGAGCCCCGAGTCAGGCTCCCTGCTCGGCAGAGAGCTTGCTTCTCCCTCTCCCTCTGCCTGCCTCTCTGCCTACTTGTGTATGCTTGCTCGCTCTCTCTCTCCCTGTCAAATAAATAAATAAAATCTTAAAAAAAAAATAAGAAAATAGAAGAGACACATCAGTCCAGATCCAGAGAACCATCTCAAAGCTCTGGGAATCCTGTTGTTTCCTAAATATTATGCATAAGGTTTGGGTCAGTCCCAGGTCTCTCGGGGTCCAATCAGTATTTCAGAGCTTCAAGGAACCAAAACGGTGAGGCCCCTTAAACATCCTCTAGCCTGCACATAGAGAACCTGTCCCTGGGACCATCTGGAGATACTATGCGCCTTGTACTTTAATATTCTGGTCATTTTTAAAAATAGGACATATTATCCTCACTTTCAAAACTTCTCTTTGCTTTCATGTATTTCAAGAGCTAATGGAAGGACGCTTCACTACAAATTCATGAGAAGGGCTGGCAAAATCTTGTTGCCATTCCCTCCTGGGCACGTCAGCTTAAAGGACGTTCAGAAAGGCACTTAGCACAGGGGGAAACTAAGATGGTGGGCAAGGAGAGGGCTCTAGCACGTGACTTGATGTCCAGAATGAGCAGAGAGAGCAGTCAGCCCTTCCCAGAGAGAGAAAACCACAGGCTCTGAGATATTCTGGAGCCAAACAATGTAATGGCAGGCTTAGACATTTAGAAGAAGAGGAGACAGAGGGGGGCGCCTGGGTGGCTCAGTTGGTTAAGCACCTGCCTTTGACTCAAGTCATGATCCCAGGATCTTGGGATTGAGTCCCAGGTAGGGCTCCCTGCTTAGCGGGGAGTCTGCTTCTCCCTCTGCCTCTGCTGCTCCCCCTGCTTGTGCTCTCTCACTTGCACTCTCTCTACCAAATAAATAAAATCTTTAAAAAATGTTAAAAAAAAAAAATAGGAGATGGGAATAGACCTCAACAGGAAGATGGCAGACAGAAAAGTGTAGTCACAGAGCACCACTCTGGGACAGCCTGACTTAGCTAGTGCATTAATTTTTTCCCAAACATGCTGCCCCAAGGAATCCCCCCACAAAAAGAGAGAGATAGAGCACGCGCGCACGCATTTTCTTAGTTAAGTTAAAATTCATTTGTGTTCAATACGTTTCCTCCTGAAGTCTGATACAGTTGAAGAATACGCGTTCATGGCATCGTTATCACGGCCGTGCCTACCAAACTGGCCAGCTTTGGTCTATTCCGGGATTTTACTTCACTAGCAAGGTGTGCGTATGCGAGCGCGTGTGCACACATGTGAGCGTGCACTTCTCCCCTTACTCTCTCTGATCTTCGTTCCAGGGGCACAGGACAAGCAAGAAAACCCACTGATGAACCATTCTGGTATATGCTGCATTTCCTTCTGAAACCAGGAGCTAAAACAACATCTGTGAATGTGATTAGCTGTGCTTTGCCCCACAGGCTCACATCAACCAAAGCGAGTTGCATTTCTCTGCCTCCTCTCTATGTAAGTGACCACAGTCCTCTTGAACCAGCAGGCCCCTCTACTGACCCGATGCGGAATGGGGCACATGTGTGAACTTCAGTTGGCGAGAAGTCGCGCTCTCCTGCCCACCGTCTAACTCTGCCCCCCAAAGATGGACGCGCTGAGCTTTGCCTCCAACACAAACCGTCCCATCATGGACTTTGCTCACAGGGATCATTTTGTCATGTTTATCTTCTTGGTATTTTCTCCAAGTCTCCCGTATCGTCCTCAAAACCCGAAACTCCAAACTGGAATGCCGAGTCCAGCGCAGATCACCACACAGCCTGGTGCGGGATCACCTCCCTCCCGGGCTCTAGTTCCTATGGGGGTCTTCTCTCCCCTGTGGACACAGGCCTTCCAGCTATGGTCCCCGCGCACGTCACCTGTCCTTGCCAGCCTGCAGAGCAGCTGCTGACTCATGCTTACTTTGGGATCTCCTGGGACCCCAGGACAGCCACCACCCACCGCGTGGAGGGCCCTGCCCACCAGCTTCTGGGGTCTCCGCCTCCTGGGCCCGGCCCACCTGGAAGACGTCGTTGGCACACTTGCGGCATAGGTTGTGCTGGCAGGGCAGGATCACCACCGGTTTGGAGAACATCTCCAGGCAGATGGGGCAGATGAGCTGCTTCTCCAGGTTGTCCATGCTGTGTGCATCCCCTAGCAGCGGCTTGAAACCCACTGTGAAGTTCATCCCCTCAGTGATCGTGCCTGCCCTGGCCTTGGCCCCAGTCCTGGCCTTCCCTGACTGCCTCTGGACCCTTCCTCGTTGACTTTAGACAGTCCGTGGGTTCTTATGTTCCCTTCTACTGCTCGCTCTTGAAATAGCTCTGCTTGCTCTCCTGTCCCTTCCTCCAACAATGCCCCTCGTCCTCAGACACTGGCGGTTGTCAGACACTGCTCTGTCTTTATCTACTCTTTGCTCTGTACCCCAGCCAGGCACATGTAAGCGAGCTTTCTCTGTCCCTCCCTCCCTGAATGACTCTTGTCCCCCCAAATTCCTCCTTTTGTTCTCCAAGTAACTCTTGTTCACTCTATGGGCAGCACTGTTTGTCCCTTGCTTCCCAGAGAGGAGATTAATTTTAACGTGGGGGTGGGGAACAAGGGGCATCTGCATGACATTCCAACTCCCAATTTAGCTCATGTAAGGCGAGCCACAGCTGTCACTGAGTGAGTGACCCTGACTCACTCAGGAATGGGTGACTGCCTTACACAAGGGCAGGGGTGAGCTTCGCTGCTCATGGTGAAAGGTGGGTCTCCGAAGGTGTCCAGCTGTCAGGCTCAGAAGGCTCCTAGGGTCCCTGAGCCCCATAAGCATGGGCTCTTCTTCCAGGCAGAACCTACATTGGCCTGGATGGGGGTGCCTGACATGGCTCAGGGTGGCAGGAAAGACCTCACCAGACCCAGAGCGTAGTCAGTGCCTCCAAGGCTTAGCCAGTGACCCTCACCCTCTTCTGCTGAACCCTGGGATTCAGAACAGGGACACCAGAGATTAGTGGGAAAGGCTCTGGTCCAACACTTCTGGTCCATTTCTGTTCTTGCCCAGAACTTTCTTCTATCATCCTAGGAAAAGAAGCTAAGGACGCTAGAGCTGGCAGTTGCACCAGGGCCTGGAACGACCTCATGAGCATGCCTCTGAGAAAGTGTGGGAATTTGGTCCATGAACACATCACTGGAGCCACTCCAAAGACTTTAAATTTGTTAGGAAATCGAGAGAAGTTGAGCTGAGCAGAAAGGACCTGAGTGCCAGGAACCTATTTTGGGCACCAGGGGAACTGGTCTCCAGGGAAATTTTAGAGCACTGACAAAGTCGTAATCACAAGGCTCCAGGAGGCCTTTGTCTTCACTTCACGGTTGTCCTGGACCCCTGCTGGACCCCTCCTGAGCTCCTGGACGACTTCTCTCCAAGACAGGCTGGTGTCCGACGTGAGCACCGGCCCTCTGTCTTCTTCTCTTGTGGGCCTTTCCCTCTACCCCAGGCAGGATTTGCCTTTTTGGCGCCCAACAGATGCATGGGGTTGGACAAAAGCTCTTTTATTTATTGACATTCCTTAGCCCTTCCCCCAGTGGTGAGAGAGAAATGTGAGGAGTTACTTGGCTCTGCCCCTGGATGGATGGGAAGTAAACGGTGTGGAGAGGATAAAACAGGCAGCGTGAAGAGGCTCGAGAATGGGGAGAGGGTCTGTAGAAGTATTATCTTTTCCCTATCATATGTTTCACGCCCCTGTTTTCAGAAGAAAATATATGGTGATCAGCCTGCATAAGAGGTGGAGAAAAGGATGGAGGCAAGCAGGCACTGAGAGATGAACTTCAGTCAGCCCAGGACCCATGCTAAGGGGAGGCCGTGTTGGGGTGCAGTCTGGAGAGAAGCCAGAGGTGAGATAGCTACCCCTACCCCTCCAATGCATTCATACTTTGCCTGAGTTTACTCATGGTGGCACAGAATGAGGCTGACAATGTCAACTGTTTGGGCAGCAGAGAAAGGTGAGACCAGGCCCAGAAAAGCATGCTGGTGTAGGAAAGAGGCCAAGTTCTTGGTGCAGTGTTCCAGCAAAGGAGGGTTAAGTTAGCTGGTACAGCAGCTCTGGGATAGGATCTACTCTGCTCAGTTATCAGGATCTTGGTGGAGACAATGCAAGTGGCTCAGGGCCCTTACCAGTCGAAATTGGCCCAAATCTCAAGGCACAGGAAAAAGAATGCTCGGGAGAAGTCTGTCACCACGGTCTGAGACCTCATAAGGGTAGAGATGGGAGGGCTTCTGTCTAAAGAGATTAAAATTGGGACTGAAACTAAAAAGAAGAGGAGGTGGGTGACCCTGTATTGCCAGGGTCAATGATACCATCAAGGGCAGAGGGAGCATCCTCACTGGGATAGATGCCATCAAGGTTTCTGAAGTTGGGATTTTTATAAGAAGAGGGGCAAATCAGGGTCAATGTCAGGACACAGCTACTTGCTCCCCTCTTCAACATGTCCAGTGTGTTGGGCAGCAGAAGGCACCCTCGCTGGGTCAGCACCTGAGGGCAAAAGAGGTTGGCATCTTATTAAGCAGAAGGAATAATGACCCAGAATTTAAAGCAAGGCCCCTGCAGGTAAGGATATAAACACCTGAAATCCAAAGTCTAAGATACAAACTTTCTACTAATGATTCACTGGAAGTTAGTGTGTGTTCTTTTCTTATCCTTTGATTATTGCTGCATTTTAGCTTTCATATATACTCACTTCTCTTCGTCTCTTAGAAATCATCTGCATTATCATCTTGACCTCTTCTAAAGTTTCTTTTGTTTCCTATGATGGAATTTAAAAAACACATACACAAAAATTTAGTAACAATTTTATTCCAGTGGTGAGAAACCTGTTACCTTGCAGTTACATGTCAGTATCACTAGGTGGCACTATGGTGAACTTCAGTAAAGGCACACTTTTACTGCCTGGGGTGGGGATGATCAGACACTTAGTTTCCTTTAGAGTAAAGGCAGTAAACTTCATCCTCTATCTTCAAGGTACTCTCCCACCCATTCTTTTTTTTTTTTTTTTTTTAGTATTTTATTTATTTCTTTGACAAAGAGAGAGAGAGAGAGAGATCGCAAGTAGACAGAGAGGCAGGCAGAAAGAGAGGGGGAAGCAGGCTCCCTGCTGAGCAGAGAGCCCGATGCGGGACTCGATCCCAGGACCCTGAGACCATAACCTGCGCCAAAGGCAGAGGCTTAACCCACTGAGCCACCCAGGCATACAACATCCCCCCACTCCTTAGCTTAACAGTCACGAGAGGCCGATATGACATTCCAACTGTCAGCTGGTGGCCTAAGTCCCTCAGAAACCAAGTGTATCCTCTTTTCTTTCTTCACGTTGCCTCAATACCGACCTGAGACTCCCATATTTAGGGTTCATAGTTTCACCCCCAACTATTTCATTCTTTCCTAACCACCTCTTACCTCAGGTCCTATCTATGGCTCTCACCTGCCCTCGGAGGCTGATTCTGGACATTCTGCTGGTATCTTCTGACAACCTCCTCAGATGGTGGCTTAAGTGTTCCACAGCAAAAGCAGCAGCAGCAGCAGCAACAGCAGCAGGTGAGCAGGGCACACAGGAGGACCAGTGTCTGAAAGGTAGGAAAGCATGGCCTCAACCCAGCATTTCTTCTGTAGTTCCATTACAGCTCCCCTCCCTCAACCCCCCTGGTACCCAGAAAATGAGACAACAGAAGCATCTGTCCTGGGAGAGAAGGATCAGCTCTCCAAGAAGAGGTAGGTCATCCCTCCTTCCTTCCATTTTTTTTTTTTTACAATTTTATTTTTTTATTTGAGAGAGAGCATAGAGGGAGAGGGAGAAGTAGACTCCCCACTGAACAGGGAGCCCGATGCAGGCCTCGATCTCAGGACCCTGGGATCAGGACCTGAGCCAAAGGCAGACATTCAACCAACTGAGCCACCCAGGCACCCCACGCCACCCCCACTTCCTTATTCTTAAAGGGCTAGGAAGAACTGTATACCTTGAACCAGCAACTATTCATCGTAAAATAGTATGTAACACCTTCTTCACCAAAGTGATCATATATGTATATTCCCAACGAGCCATGCCGGTCATAGATTTTCCGCTTCTTAGGGTCACTCAGTATGGAGTGGGCTGTGTTGATCTCTTTGAATATTTCTGCTGCTTGAGCATCCCCTGGATTCTTGTCTGGATGATACTTTAAGGCCAGTTTCCTGCCCAGGCAATACCCAAAAGGAGCGTGAGGAGAGGATGGTTGGAAAATGGCTGGGAGAGGAGGGCAGGATGAATGACAGGGATAGGTCTCTGGATGTGAAGAAGCAATGCATGCGTGCGAAGAATGGAGACAAGGAGCCCAAGTCTAAATTCCTTGCCAGGCCACAGTGAAAAGGGTGATGACTCCATCCCACCCAAAGTGAAGGCTTGAAGATTTAAAAACGGTCATAAATCAGGGTTTAAGTTGGGGGGGGGGGCAAATTTCAGGGTTTAATAAGAGGCCGGGTCTGAACCTGTAAGCCTTTTTGATGTCTTCAGGTGAGGCACCTTTCTTAAGCTCCAGCACGGCATAGAGGGTTGTCCCACTTTTGGACAGCTGGCGGGCTGCTTCATCCAAATGAGCCATGATCTGGGTCAGAAGAGAAGAAGCATTTGTGAGAACTTCCACAGGCCATGGAGAAGTGAACTTCCGGTGAGGAAACTCATCGCCTTCAGGCGCTAGGCAGGCAAAACTAGTACAAAGGGACAAGGACAAGACAACAGTGAGTGGGTTCTGTGACTAGCAAGAGAGTGCAGGTGACCAGAAATGACCAGAGAAAACATCTCCTCACATTTCCCATTGTCCTTCAGCTACCCAGCCCTCCAGACACCCACGTGGTGGAGAGGTGTAAGCAAGGGGAGATCTAAACCATGGGAAGAGGGTGATTTTGTCTGGAACTCCTGGTACCTTAGGCAAACAGCCCTGGGCCTGTCCAAGCCCACTGCTGGGATGTTAAGATCAGGGCAGCCTAGTCCTTGATCAGGCTGGGTCAGGATCCAGGGACATGCACAGTTCCCCCGGGCGAAACAGTTCAGACCAAACCCTGAGCTAAGAGAAGTCCGGTGTCCCGAAGCCAGGCCGGAGGGCCGAGCTCCAGGTAGGCCAGGGACGTTCTTCTCCCTAGCCTCCCCTCTCAAACCTCGGAGACCCGGCAGCGGGGAGAACATCAAGGGATGAAGACGGAAGCGAAAGGGGTAGCTGTGGGGGCCGACCGGCCAGAGACCAGGGAGCAGGACCCCAGACAGGAGGAGAGACCTTGCGAAGCAGTGGCCCGTGAGAGCCAAGGCTACATGCTCAGAAGGGAACACTCTGGTTCCCACATGCCCTCTGGCCTCTGGCTCCCTGTGGCTCCCTGCTCCACCTGGTGCTCTACCTCTCCTCATCTCAGAGGAGACGCTCTCCTCACCTGGGGAAGCCTCACACAATCTCCATCTGGGTGTGAAATTTCACACCGCCAGGGTCCAGTGGCCAACAGCGCTTGCGTGCTGCGCCAACACTCCCGGTCGCTTTTTGGCGCTGCCAAAAAAACCTGGGAGGTGAGGCTACGTGGGCCCTGGGATTTATTTCGCTCCTGAGCGTAGGGATCAGCCTTGCGCCAGCGGCCCATGCTACGCGCTACGCTACGTTGCCAGCTCTTCCGGTGGGCGTGGCCTAGGACCGGGTGCGGGTTGTCCCTTTTCCTGTGGGAGAGGATCACTAGCCTTCGTCACCGGCAAGGCTCATCCCCTCACCTAAGGAAGCATATTGGGCTTGCACGCCGGGGTTGTATGAGAGGTATGGCTCCTGCAAGCCTTTCTCCAGAGGTGTATTACCTTCCCTGTCTTCTGTTGCAGAGTTTAGGGGGTCTCCATTTTGTCCTTTCTTTCCCTTCCACCAGGAAACTACTACACATCCTTCAAGACCCATCTCGAATGTCCTGGGAATCCTTCTTTCTTTTCCGCATTTGTTCCCATCTTGCTCTGTCAGCGCATTTATCCTATTATATTGTAATCATGAGTTTGAGCCTTCCCTTAAATGATAGACGATATCTTGAATTTTCCAAAGTCTCTACTCTTCTTCAGAAACTTCATTTAAATACTATGATATCATAAGGATGTACCATAAGGTATTTATATAATCCAGATTGGATACTTAAGTTGTTTCTAGCCGTTTGATAGTGTAATAACCTTGTAACGAAAATTCCTATCTATAACTCTTCAAATAAATCTCTTCCCTACCCCCTTGAGGTGGATTCCTGGACGTGGAATTATTGGGTCAAAGAGAATGTTTTAGAGACTCCTGATCCATGTTGCTAACTTTCTTCCCAGAAAGATCCCCAAAGTGCCAATTTACATCCCTACCTGCCAGGCTCCAAAGCGCCAATCTCCACCTGGCCGCGCTTCCTGTGATCTCCTACAGGAGGCAGTGTTTGCACCACTTCTAATTTACCGCTTTGTAATGTTGGTTTTCTTTACAGAGGAGCACTCAATAGCTCCCATAGCATGTAATTTGAAAGAGCTTTAATGTTTCAGTAGTTTTTCTCTGCTACACCTCGTGTGGCTTTTATCACTCTCTTCCCTTTATTACAGTTGTTTGCGCACATTGGCATCGCCTTCTAGGTCTTAAGTGGCAAATCAATCTTCCATCCCAAGAGATGTGAGCCATCTGAGTAAACTAAGGAGTCCATGGGCAATAGGCACAATGACCAGGGAGTTAACCAACTTCTTTCTGTAGATCTGTGATCGCTGTGGGGGGGGGGGGGGGGGGGATGAAAAGCTTTGGCATCAACCTCCCAATTCGTAGGTGCTGGGTTGGAGGAGTTTATAAGTTAGTCTGCTAAAGGAAAGGAGCTGAAACTGATATATATTTTTTCCTGTGAGGGTTTGTACTATGATAAATTTCTCTAGCTAACTCCCAACTTTTCATCACGAACATGGGATGGCAGAACTAGCAGAACAACCCAGGTTGTTTCTTTACTAGCGCTGGGAAGATGGTAGAAGGCACTAGAAGTGCAGAGCACTTACGGTGAATTCCTTGCCTCAGTCTATAGGCCCAGCCTGGTCTGGCCCCTGCCTCTCAGGCTAGCTCTGCCAAGCACCACTGTTTTGTCTGCTCTGGTCTCTGCTGCACTGGTTTTCTGTCAGTTCCTTTGAAGACACCCTCCAAAGGAGCCTTTGGCCACGCTGCTCCCTCTGCCTGGAGGACTCCTCCTCAGGCTGTCCACTAGCTGACTTCTCATCCTTCTAGGATCTCAGCTTCATGTCTCCTCCCATAGGTCTTTAAATTTGGAGTTCTGCTTCTCTCTCCTCACCTCATAACACCCTCACCACGATTTGTGAATATATGTTTATTTGTGTGTTGATTTGTTTAATGTCTGCCTTCCCCAGTACAAAGTGAACTCTCTGAGGGACCTTGTGGGTTTGCTCACCGTCTTTCACTCAGCACCTAGACCCAAGCCTGGTTCACAGCATGTGAATTAATAACTTGTTGAAGGATCTGCAGCAGAGGGAGGCTTCGGTTGGTCCAATGAAGGCCTAGAGGTTGGGCCCTGGCAAGAATTCCCTAGAGGAGCACTTAGCTGGGGAGTTGGACCACTAGAGACCATTCCCTCTCCTATGGTCCCAAACAAGAAGAGACGTAAGGGGTTAAGAGAAGGTGGCAGGGGAGATAGTAATGGTAATTTGGAGCTCCTTGCTTCTTGTTTGTCTTCGTCTTCCTTCAGTTCCTAACACAGTTCCTGAAATATTGTAGGTGCTCAATGAATGTCGGCCAGTTGAATGAAGAAGCAAACATTGTGTCTTTTCAGAGGCACCGTAACCTAATAATCCGCTTTGATTCTCACAGCAGCTATGAGAGGTGGTGTGATCCCATTCCTGCTTCATAGAAGTGAGCCCAGAGAAAGAGGGCAAATTAGGTTATTCTCTGGAAGAGTTAGTAAACATCCTCCACATCTTGCCAGAGGCTCCAGAATGTTATTACTTCTTATCATTGCTCTCTGACATTATAATTAATTCTAATCATAGTCTGTGGTTCTTGAAATTAGCAATTATCTTTAAGTCTTCTGAGCCTTTAGTCTGAATGAAAGGACACTGCAGGCAGTAGGCTACAGACATGGAAAGAGAGGGCAGGCAAGTTAGCCTGGCATCCTTTGGCTAGAGGTTCTCCACTTTGCCTTCACCTAGAAACAGACCCCATCTGGCTCTGTTTCTATGCACACAGTCTCTTCTGACACTCAGCACAGTACTAGGAAGAACACACAAGCCTAGAATCAGAAGCCCTAGACCTTGGTTTTGGCTCTGTCTCTAATGAGCCATGTGATCCTGAACAAGTCACTTAATCTCTGAGGCTCTTTTTCCTTTTCTGTAAAAACCTGTGCCATTCCACAGGGTTGATGTCAAAACTAAATTAGATTTAGTTGTAAGAAAAAAAGCAAAACAGAGAAAATAACTATGCTGAAGAATGATTTCAGGCCAAAACCTTTCCTATAATCATTTGCCCTCAAGTCACTGATGTTATAGTTTACTATCTCACAGTTTGGTCTCTCCTGGAGAAAACCAAGAAGCATCCCTTATTTACCCACAAACAGCTAAGGTTTTAGTCATATAGCCAGAATACACATATACAGACAGCAGACATTGGCATATTTATACCCAAAATATCATGCTCTCGAGCATATGCAGTGGGAAAGAGAGATCATAATTTGTCATACCCAACCACTAGGTTCTAGAATTACATAGTTTTTGAGTTGGAAAGGAACTCAGAGGCTTAACTCTCATCTAATGCCTTTGTTGTGTAATTAAGGAATTTTTGGCCCTGAGAGAAGGAATGACCTGCTCAAAGTCAACCAGTGAGGTCCAGACCTAAGTCTTCTAAGTTAAGATTCTATGTCATGTCTGCTCCTTATACACACCAGCTCCCTTCTCACTTTAAAGTTGAGGTCTAGGGGTGCCTGGGTGGCACAGTCAGTTGGGCATCTGACTCTTGGTTTTGGTTCAGGTCATGATCTCAGTCAGGGTCATGGGATTGAGTCCCCAATCGAGATCTTGTGTTATGTGGAGAGTCTGCTTGAAGATTCACTCCCTCTCCCACATTCAAATAAATAAGTAAGTAAATAAATCTTTAAAAAAAAAATAAAGTTGAGGTCTAGAGACAGACCAAAGCTGTAGCTGATATCCACCTCCTTTTATGATGTCAGGTAATGTCCTGCTCTCCCTCTGTCCAGGTGCAGGACACTCACTACCTATATGACAAGACATCACTGGCCCGTTTGTTTGCCTGTCCTCCCCTGGGCAGACATCTCAGAGTGGGAGGTGGAGGCCTTCCATCCAGAGAGGTGGCCGCATACCCCTGTCCTCTCTTACCTGCAACCCCAGATTTCAGAGCTAAGGGCAGGCTGACAGGGCATGGCTCACTCACCTGTAAAATGGAAACAATAGTGTGTACCTCTTAGGGATGTTAGCTGGATTGAACACTTAATTTGAACAGTGCTTGGCACATGGTAGGTACTAGTTATTGTCATTGTCACCATCCTCATCCTCATCACCATCCTTTCCATCTGGTCGCCTCTCAATTTTGTAAAGAGAGAGGTTGCTTTTCGTTTTTTTCCTGGGAAGAAGGGAAAACTCAGGATCCTTCCTCTAGGAAGATTTGCAGATTGCCATTGGAATTGTTCCACCTGCTTTCTATATCCTTCTCTCAGCCTCTTAGAACCCCATCTCCTTGTTCCCCTACCCAGCGCCCACATGCTGCCCTCTTACTCTCCAAAATATCCCTGCCAGTCTTCCCTAAGCAGTTAGAACTCCAAAATTAACTCTCTCTCTTCTCTTTTCAATACTTTTGGTTTTCTGTTTTTGTTTTTAGAGAAAGATCACATGTGCATGTGCATACACAAGGAAGGAGGGCAGTGAGGGTGAGGCAGGAGCAGAGGGAGAGGGAGAGAGAGGATCTCCAGCAGGCCCCATGCTCAATGCCCAGCCAAAGCAGGGCTCAATCCCTCAACCATGAGATCATGACCTGAGCCAAAATCAAGAGTTGGACACTTAACTGACTGAGCCACCCAGGTGTCCATGCTTTCAATATTTCTAATAAAAAGTATTACCTCCATCAAAGGAGTTCATCCCTAAGGGTTGGTTAGGTGGAAAGTAACCTGATTTTTAAAAAAGATCTTATTTATCTATTTTGACAGAGAGAGAGAGATTACAAGTAGACAGAGAGGCAGGCAGAGAAGGGGGGAGGGAGAGTGGATGTAGCCCCCCTGCTGAGCAGAGAGCCTGATTAGGGGATGCGGGGCTCCATCCCTTGCGGGGGATGGAGGACCCTGAGATCATGACCTGAGGGGAAGGCAGAGGCTTAACCCACTGAGCCATCCAGGTGCCCCAGAAAGCTACCTGATTAAAATAACAATTCAGGGGTGCCTGGCTGGCTCAATCAGTGGGGCATGTGACTCTTTATCTTGGGGTTGGAGGTTCAAGGCCCATGTTGGGTGTAGAGATTACTTAAAACTAAAATCTTGAAAAACCGAAAACCACTATAATTCAGCTTATAGTAAGAATGGCTATTAATAAATACCTCACTCTCCCCATTCTTCCTAACACAAAAGGTATAGGGGTGCCTGGGATCTCTGCTCAGCAGGGAGCCTGCTTCTGCCTCTCTTTCTCTCTCTGCCTGCCTCTCTACCTACTTGTGATCTCTGTCTGTCAAATAAATAAAATCTTTAAAAAAAAAAAAAAAAAGGAATAACTGGCAGAATTTCAGACAGTGTGACCGAATGAAGTGAAAAAGGCCAAGTTGTGTTTTGGGGAAGACTTTGGGCCCTAAATCACTTTTCTCTTTTTCTGTTCAATTTCACGTCTTTTGCTTTCTGTGGCTCTGCATTATTCTGGTTCTCCTCCTACATCTCCAATAAGTTTCCTGCCCTGCCCCTTCTGGATCCTTTTTTCACCTCCTGCCTGCATATTCAATATGGTTTGGTCTTTAAGCTTCTGCTTGGGTTCTCTCCTCTCCACTTCAGAGATCCAGTCTACACCCATAGCTTCAGATGTCATAAGTAGGCTTTACCGTAAGTTGTGGGTTATCCACAGGCCAGTCTCCCACCGCCTCCAAACCATATTCCCCATACCTGTTGTTCCTCTCGGTTTCTCTACTGATGTTAATGTTATGGCTATTTCCAAGGTAGTGATGTTCAAAACCCAAACAACACTTATCTGTGGATTTACTATTTTCCCCCAATTCAGCCCAAAAAGTCTTACTAATTTTTTTTTTAAAAAATCGCTCTTTCATGTGTCCTTTTTTTTCAGCTCCCACAGCCACAAAACATCCCATTTAAAGGATTTCCATATCACACGAACTGTTGTTCTAGCCTCCTGACTGTTCTCCCTACTGCCAGTCTCATGCTGGATATGGCTACCAGATCAGTGTTCGCAAAGCAATGCTTCTGTCATTACCATTCCTTTGCTCATGGCCTAGAGGATGTAAAACAACCTTTTAAATCTGGCAATAGGGACGCCTGGGTGGCTCAGTCAGTTAAGCGTCTGCCTTCGGGTCACGTCATGATCCCGGAGTCCTGGGACGGAGTCCAGCATCGGGCTCCTTGCTCAGCAGGGAGCCTGCTTCTCCCTCTGCCTGCTTCTCCCCCTGCTTGTGCTTGCTCTCTCTGACAAATAAATAAGTAATATCTTAGAAAAAAATAAATCTGGCAATAAACTCTACAACTTGATACCAGTTTAGCTCTCCAAGTGCATTGTCTGGTGTTGCCCTAAGGTAACCCTTCCATAACAGACTGTCTCCCACTGCCCCAAACATTCCTGTCCTTTCTCACCTCTATGCCATTGCTCTTACACCAGTTCCCCTTGTGAACTGTCCTTTTTGTTAATCCATTCACTTACACAACAGGTATCTTAAACATTGCTCTATGGGGAGCCTGGGAGGCTCAGTGGGTTATGCCTCTGCCTTTGGCTCAGGTTATGATCTCAGGGTCCTGGGATCGAGCCCGGGGATCCAGTTCTGGGATCCAGTCCTGGGATCAAGCCCTGCATCCGGCTCTCTGCTCAGCAGGGAGCCTGCTTTTTTTTTTTTTTTTTAAATAGAACATTTCAAACACAAAGATAGAATAGCACAGTGATCTCCATCTACCCACCATCAAGCTGCAACAACCATTGCTATCTGCAGTTTCTAGACAGTATTTTAAGCCTTGAGATTGGATTGATATCTCCAGGGAGTGAGTGTAGAAAGGTAAAGAGAAGGGGATGACTAAGTCCTGGACCATTCCAGTATTCAGTGGTTGAGAAGATGAGGAGGAACCAGCAAAGCAGACTGAGAATAAGCAGTCAGTGAAGTAGGAGGAAAACCAGATTATGGTATCCTGGAAGCCAAGTGAAGAAATAAGTAACTCCCAAATAATGATGTAATTACAGTGTGATAAATGCTGAGGAAGAAAAAAAAGCATGCAGCGAGAATGTATAACATGAGAAATAACTTAGTCTGGGGATCAGGGAAGGCCTCCCGGAGGAGGTGATATTTCAGCTCCATCCCTCCCTCATCCTCCCTATCTTCAACTAAAATCCTGTTTTCTCCATCTTGCTTCCACTCAGACAACCGGCCCCCTTTTTTCTGGGGTGGCTTTAACGAGGACTATATATCAGCCACCAGGGGCCCTAGGGACACCGTGATGAGAAAGGTAGAAGCAAGCCATTTTGTTTCAGCGTGCTGAGTGCCAACCACACATAAGCACAGAGGGCCTTGAGAGCACCGGAAAAGGGCACATAGCGGGGGAGTTAGAAAGACTTCCTGGAGGAACACCTGAGCAGAGAATGGAGTGGATACTGGACCGCCTTGTTATCTTTCCCCTTACCCTTCAGCCTGGCTTGGACCTTTCCAGTGTTAATCTGTTATCTGCGTGCTTGGCTTCCAAATCTTGTCTGAGATCCCTAGCCCAGCCTAAATCCTGACTTCAAGGCTGGACTTGGCTCTCTCTCTCCCAAAATGAACTGGTCCAGCCTAGGCTCCCTGAAGCCCCCTTCTGACCTGCTCTGCCACCCTCTGTTCCAGCACTGACCTATCCCCCTGAGAATTTCCAGGGACTCCTGCTTCCCTCATCCCTTTGGGATTTAATGTGGCCTAAGGAATCTCCTTAGGGAAAATTGATACCTGAGGCAGGACAGGACAGGACAGACATTTAGAGCATGTGGGTAAATTAGCACCCAAAGCCTGCAAAATAGAAATCCCTTGCAATCAAGTTAAAGCCAGGAAGGGGGAGGAAATGCATGTATTTTGCTCACCAGAAATTCCCAGTTACCCTAGCAAAGTGCATGGCAGGAAATAAATGTTCAGTAAATGTTGAATGAATAGTTTTTACACGATTTCAGTTCCCTACAACCAGCTCTCAGCCTTCCTTCTAACTCCTGCCTCATTTTCCTAGCTCCTAACCAGGTGCAGGATGCCTTCCTCAGACCTGGCTTTCAAGAGGACCCTTTGCAAAGATTTTCATGGGGCCACTTGATGGCTCTTTGAGAAACAGGTGCAAGAGGTCTGTTTGGCTGCCAGGCTTTCTTTGCATAGATTTCCAAGCACAGGCAACTGTTGGTATTCTCCCCGCTGGTGCCCTCGGCTTCTGGAGGCAGCACGTTCCAAGGCGCGACACGGAGGGAGCCGCGGCAGAGGACAGCCTTGTAATCCATCTGCTCCCAGACTTCATTCCCCTCCCGCCTGCTCGCTCCCCGCCCAGGGGCGGGCGGACTCGTGCCGGCGTCTGCGCCCCCTCCCGGGAACCCGGGGCTGCTGTCTGCGCACTGTGGACTGGCTGCCCAGGAAGGGAAATCCCGAAGGGAGCCATTGTTGTCAAGTCCCCTGTTGTCGCCATCGGCTAAGGCGTGCCTAGAAACCCCTTCCCCGCACAGGGCTCCGCGGTTTCTCCCCATCCTCGAGCTGGCCTGCCCCGGCCGCTTCGGGCGAGGCTACAACATCCCAGCCCTGGAGGGCTCCCCAGCTCCAGGGCTCTCTGAATTGGGGAAGCCCCAGGCCCAGTGCCAAGCTTCGAAAACCGACGGCGCCTAGCGGGACTTGCTGGGCTCTGACCGAGGCGGACCGGGCATGAGTTCCACCCCGCTCTAACAAGGACCTACAAGGTGACCTTGGCCGGTGGCTTCCCCTCTCGCTACCTCTGTCTGCATCCCCGCGACCCGAGCAAGGAGCTGAGGTCCCACTCCTCTAGGGGAAATTGGAGGAAGAAAGGACCCCCACCCTCACTCCCTCGTCCCTCTCCTCGCGTGGGCTTTGGGCTGAGCCTTCTGCCGGGAGTAGAGGGAGGGTGCCGAATAAAGGCTGGCGCTGGCCCCGGGAGCCGCGTGGGTGGAGACGCGGCACCCGGGGCTTGCGCAGACCCTTTGGTTCTTCCGTTCCGCACCGTTCCCCAGCGCAGTACGCTCCCTTCGTGCACGCCGCCCGCAAACCTTGGCAAGGACCTCACTCTCCCCCGCCTGAGCAGCCAGCCCGCCGCCCAGCTTGCCTAATCCGTTCAAGCCTCACCTCCTCCGCGAAGCTCTCCCGGGTTAACCCCATCTCTTCCAACCACTCTATCTGCCACGTGCTCCTAGTGTTTGTTCGCGGATGGGCGGGTTGGATGGGGGGAGGTGTACACGCAGTTGCAATGTTTGGGAATAATAACGTTGGGGAGAGGTGTCTATCCCCAGAACCCCAAATGAAGGATGCCCAGTGTGTTCTTCAGGAAGTGTGCCCGTGGATGGGTTTCTCTGCTGGACTCACCAACCGCTCCCACCCTCCACGCTTCCCTATCCAAGCTCACTTCTCTCCCTCCTCTTCCAGACCCTTCTCTTCAGAGTGTCACAACTTGGAGGGCACAATAAAATCCCTATCCCCATTTCATTCTACAGTGGCAGCAGGTGTGAGGGCCAGAGAGCATTGGGCATGTGAAGGTTTGACCCCGGGCTCAGGCCACCCACTTTGCTCTAGTCACTCCTTCCCCTGGGCTTTAGTTAAAATGAGACAAAATGAGGTAAAGGCCCAGCCAGGTGCTAGAGGTTCGGTGGTAAAGAATCACGTGCTGGCAAGCGGCAGCCTCCCTCCAAGAAAAGTGGGCTTGTGACCAGAGATGTGGCATCGCTCCTTCCTCCTCCCGTTGCCCCGGCCTGTGAGTGGCAAGACTGTGGCGCGCGCGCTCTTCAGTCGCCAGTGCGGTGCCCTGAACTGGAGAGGGGAAGAGGGTGGGGTTCCAGTCCCAGCGTTTTATTCACCGGCTACATGACCCTAGATGCTTCTTCCTCTGGAACTCAGTTTACTCATCCGAAAAATAGGGATAGTAATGGATTGGAGGAGAACAGGAAGCTTTTGTCACCCGAAGTCTCTATAAAAATAAATGATAATGAGCGGTACAGTGCTTGGCAGCAGATTCTGCATGCAAATTCCGACCCCACCTCCTCCACAGAGGGGTTTCTGGCCGGAGTCCCTGGAGTTCTCCCGGATGTGTCACTGCTCACCCCACACTCTTTCTGGCTCTCTCGAGCTAGGTAATGGACCCACACTTGATTCTGCCTCCTTGTGGGGGGCTGGACGACACCCCTCCCACCCCCGCCTGCAGGCTTGCAAGGGGAGGTGTTCCCTGGGGGAAGGTTGTGTGGGGGGGTGCCAAGCCTTGAGGAGCTTGGCTTGGAACCGGCGGGCGGGACTTGGGTGGGGGCGGGGCTATGGAAATTTGGCATTCTCTAGAACCCTGCGGGGGCGCAGAGGGCTCCCGTCGCCCACACCTGGCTCTGCACTGGGAAATGGGGCTTGGGCTACGGGGGCGGGGCTCGGGGGGGGGGGCTTAGGCGTGGGGGAGAGACCCGAGAGCCTGGAGGCGGGGCTTGGGGAGCTCGCCCCACGCGGGGCGGGGCTCCAAAGGCCGCGGGATCTGCAGTTCGGACTCCCCGCGACACAGTCGCTGCAGTTCCCTCTACTCTGGTGGCCCCGCGGCCCTGCGGGGAGTCCGGGGGTCGGCTGGCCGCTCGGACTTGGTGCAGGGCCGGCCCCGCCTCTCCCTTCCACGGTGGGGCCTAGACGGTTGGGGCCGCGGTGACATGGAGCCCTCTCCTGCCACGGGGGGATCGGAGACCACTCGCCTGGTGAGCCCCCGGGACCGCGGCAGCGCCGGTGGCGGCCTGCGCTTGAAGAGGTAGGACAGACCTGGGCTGGTCCTCAGCTCCGGGGCGCCACCCTCATGCCATCCGTCCATTTCGTTGTCTCCGCCGGCGTGGCCCCCGCTGGCCGCCCCAACGCCCCGCAAGTTCCGCGGCTTCGCGGCGCCCGGCTCTGTCTTCTCCGGCCACACCGCCAGAACCGACCCCGACCCTCCCAGCAGTCCGCTATGCCTCCTCCCGGCCGCGCTCTTTTTCTCGGTCCCGCAACACGGCTCCCGGGCCGGTCCCCCAAGCCTCCGGACCCCTCCGCCGCCCTCGCCGCATCCGACTTCCCCGCGAGCAACTGCCCCTCCGTCGGGCCGGAATCCACGCCTGGTGCCCCGAAGTCCGCATTGCTCCAGCGCCCTGGCGGTGGGAGCATCCCGCCGCCCAGGCTTCGGAACCCCCGCTGCAGGCCCCTGGCCCTTCCCTCTATGCGCGCGGGCTCGGGGCGCCCCCTCCAGCCACCGCCAGCTGTGCGCACCCGGGCTGAAGATGGGCCCGGGCTCCACGGCGGTTCTTCCGGGCCCTTGGGGGGCGGCGGCCGCTGGGAAGCGAGGGGGTGGCAGGGAAGGAGCAGGTGCGGTCTGGGCGGCAGGGGGTATTCCCGGCTCCGCACAGACGGGGCCGGGGGCGGCGAGGTGTGAAACGAGGCGCGCGGAGCGGCCGGGACAGCGGGCCGGGGGCGGCCGGAGAACCTCCTCCGCGTCCCGCCGGCCTCCCGCGCCCGGCGCCCGCCGGGTCCCTCGGAGCGGCCGCGCCAGGCCCATCCTGGCCACCTCCGCTGGCCATTTTGTCTGTTGGCTGACCGTCCGTTTGTCTCGGAAATTTGACAGGCTCCCTGGCTTTTTCTCTTTCTTTATTTCTCCCAATCGTTTTGTTTCCCTCCGAGCACCTTTCCCTTTGTCTCTGATGATGTGGTGCCTCTCTCGCTCTTTCCCTGGATGGGGGCCGTAAACCTGGGTGGGTGGGGAAGTGGATGAACAGAAGGGAGTACAGACTTCCCGTCTGACTCCTTCCTGCCGGGGACTGCAGACGTGGGCTGCTGTGGAGGCTGCAGCCCAGGCCCTGGCTCTCTTCACGTATCCTTTTGACTCTGCTTCAGGTCCTGGTCCCCTCCCCCCCCTTCACCTCTACCCGCTCAATATTACTTGTTTGTTGGCGTTTCAGAGGCCAGGGAGAGAAAACTGCCTTTCCTTCTCTCTAAACAACATGTAGCCCCCCACCCACATACACACCCACCCGCACCAACAATGAGGCTTTTTAAAAAATGTTTGTTTTGTTTTTTGTTTTTTTAAAGTAGACTCCAAGCCCAATGTGGAGCTTGAACTCATGACCCTGAGATTAAGAGTCCCATGCTCCACCAACTGAGCCAGCCAGGCACCCCAACAATGAGGCTTCTTTAGTGCCCAATTCATGCAGGACAAAAGGGAGCAGCCTGTTGATGGCTGGCTACCTTGATGACTGGCTACTCTGTTCCTTGTAAAAAAAAAAAAAAAAAAAAAAAAAAAGGCATCTTGCCCATTGCCCCAAAGCCACGCAGCCTCTGCTTGCTATCCAGACCCGCATCTCTGACTCCCAAGCTCATTTTCAGTCTCATATGACCATTAGTCACCAAATCCTGCAGTATTTTCTGAAAGAGGCTCTTCCCTAACCTACCTGCCCCTCCTTTGAAATCTGGTACATGGAATTTATGGCCTGGTCTATTCTGGACCCTTCCATCTCCTCTCCTCTCCCTCTCCAGACTAATATACATCAGCAAGGTCATCTCAGGGCTTGGGAAAGATATGTGAAATCAATCAGTGTATCTCCCTTGGTGTTCCTTTGAGCCCTCACTTTCCTCCTCAGCCCTTGCCCTGACTCCTGACACTTCAAATTCCTAGCCACTTATTTTGTCATTGATATCTCACGTGTCTAGAGCCCCCTTCTTCACCTAGGTCTCATGTTAAACATGTCTTCCTCTGTGAAGTTGTCCTCAGTCCCATCCCAGGTGGTCACTCCCTCCCTGGTGCTCCGAAGTCCCTCATTCATAATCCTCCCGGCCCCAGCCTCTCCTTGCCTAGTAAGTCATCTGTGACACATCTGTCTGGGTTTCGCTATGTGCACCCTGCCTGCCACCTGAGTCCCAGGCACCCAACTACGTGTATACCTCATTGAAGAATGAGGATGGGTTTCAAAACCACCCTCGTCTCCCTGTCTCCTCGGCAAAACACCCAGCATCTCATCATCATACACATTGAGATTCTAAGTCTTGGAAGAACATTCCAAGAATTAAATCTACCTGCCAGCACTCGAATCTTCCCTGCAGGCACCAAATGTGCCCCCACCTCCCTCACACCTCAATTCACCCACTTGGCAGAGCTTTTCTCAGCCAGAAGGCTCCAGGCCTCCCTCCTCAATTTACTGCTGTGACCACGTTTCTATCTGGAGCCTTCGATTTTTCACTCATGGGTATTCTTGTCACACTTCCATGAGTATTTCTAAGACTGTATTTTCTATTTAGGTCCTTTCTTTGTTCTATGGGAGGTTCCGGCTTTGCCGGAGTTCAGGTTGGTAGTCGTGGGGGTAGGAATGGGGCCAGCATGAGCCTGAAACTCAGCCTGAGCTCAGTCTCTGGCACCCAGGTGAGGCTCCAGCCCTACTCATGTATTGAAGGAGGCTTACGGTACCATACAGCTAAGGTGGCCTCCGCTGGGTGCTTACGATCGGCCCAGGGTCCAGCGAACATGAGGCAGCCTCCAAATCCACTGCTCCTACCACTGCCTCCCCAGCCATGCAGTCGGCGCTTCATCCTCCCTGTGACAACCCCAGCTCAGGGATCTGGGACCCCTGACTTTTTGGGTCCCAACATTCCACTCCTCTCTTAAATGGCCACGTTTCAGCAGCATGTCTAGATAGGGAAGGGGAAGGATCTGGAATGGAGGCACAGGGAGATGGATCTGGGAGGGAGACACTAAGGCCAGGATCCCGTGCTCACCCTTTGACACCACCGGCCCTCCATCCTCTGTCTAGCATGTTCACCCCGTCTTTACCCGAACCCTCCGCTTCCTTCCAGACCCTTCTCATGGTGCCCCCTTCAGTTTCCCTGATTTCACTGCAATTCATCTACTCTATCCTCCGAGCCCTGAGAGCATTTTGTTTTATGGCAATAGCCACTCTCCTGCTACATATCACAGCACCGAGGTACACCTTTGTTTTGCTCACCAAAAGCTCCCAGAGGTCAGCAAGATCCTGCTCATTTTGTGTTCCTTCTGGTGCCTATCCACACATTATGGTGGCGTCTACTCTCTACCATGAACTAGCTGTGCAGCCTCCATATGTCCTCTCCCTCTCTGAGCCTCATACTTGTAATTTCTGTAAAAAGCATCAAACTAGACCATCTCTACGGTGCTCCCAAGCTGTGGAGTTCCATGGCTCTGTGTATGAAAGGAGAAGGAGGCTGGAATCGGAGCTGGTTAGCCCCATCTCTCACGTGGCGCTCTGCCCCTGAGGCAGTCCATCCCCAGGTTTGGCCAGGCCTTGGGAGGAACAGAGTGAGTGTCAGGCCACAGCTGAGGAAGCCCATCTAGCGGGACTGGGGACGTGGGAGTGAGGAACAGGTGAGCCCACGGCCAAGCCCCAGGCTGAATGGTGCTGCCCGTTTCAGTCTCTTCACAGAGACCTCGGAGCCCCTCCCCGAGGAACCCAAACCTGTGGAGATGCCCTTCCACCACTGCCACCGGGACCCCCTGCCACAGCCCGGGCTCACCCCCGAGAGGCTGCAGGCGCAGAAGCAGCTGGGTGCCGCCTGTGCCGTGTGCTGCGTCTTCATGGCTGGGGAGGTGGTCGGTAAGTCGGAGAGCGGCTCCACCAACCCCACCTGCCCAATCCCTGCCCAAGCCACTCTCCACCCAGAGTCCCAGCAAGGTTCCTGGAGGGGTAGGGCAGGGGGAGATGAGGAGAGTGGGGTGGTGGCAGTGGGCGCGTGGGTGCCCAGGACTGGCCGAGGGCCAGGGCTGGCTTCTCAGCATTAGCTAGTCTTTCAAAAGACCCATTTTCTTGATAGTAAAATGTGTCCTTATAGAAAATCTAGAAAATGTGAATGAGTGAAAAGAAGCCGATAATTGCCCCTCCTATAATCCCATCGCTTTGGGATGCCACCACACTCGCTTTGGGGCACGGGTCCCCCTGGTCTCCTTCCCTGCTTCTCCACACGCTGCCACAGTGCCCGCTGCTTCCTAACCAGACCCAGACTGTGCCCTGCTTTACCCTTGCAGGGGGGTATCTGGCCCACAGCCTCGCCATTATGACCGACGCAGCCCACCTGCTGGCCGATGTGGGCAGCATGATAGGCAGCCTCTTCTCCCTCTGGCTCTCTACCCGTCCAGCCACCCGCACCATGACCTTTGGCTGGCACCGCTCAGGTAAGGCCCCGCATGGCCCCCTGAGCCTCTCCTCTCACCAGAAGGTACCTCCCAGGGTCCCAGGCAGGTCTCTGATAGCTCGTCTCCCCCTGCAGAGACTCTGGGAGCCTTGGCCTCTGTGGTCTCCCTCTGGATGGTCACCGGCATCCTCCTGTACCTGGCCTTCATCCGCCTGCTGCACAGCGACTACCACATCGAGGGGGGTGCCATGCTGCTGACCGCCAGCATCGCTGTCTGTGCCAACCTGCTGTACGTCCCCGTAGGGAGTGGTGCCCCGGGGGCCTCAGGGCGAGGTGTGCTCCTCCGGGGGTAGAGGGGAACTGGCTCTCTCCGCGCCCCGAAAGGCATGCAACAGGCACACACAGTTCTCCCCTGTCAGCTACCCTAGGGCTGCCTGAGGACAGATGGGAGAAAGACCTGGAATCCAGAGCCAGCAGACATTTCCTGGGGCCACTCTGCTGCGGGCTGTCATCAGCAGTGTCTCATTTGAGACCCCCCCCCCCATAAGGTAGACAGTATCGGCCCTAGTGTACAGTTAAGGACACAGGACCCGGGAGGTGGCCAGGGGACTTGCTCAGGTGTAAGTCGCCGTGGCAGGATCTGAAGGCATGTCTCTAGCACCAAGTACGGTGTTTCTCCCCCCAGCCTGCATGATCTGTGTCCCTCGGCCAATGCTGTCTTCCTCCCGGGGCTGGGAAAGTAGGGAGGAAACAGGTGGAGAAAGGGCTTTCTCCCAGGGAGGGGAGGGCAGAGAGGCCGGGAACAGGTCAGTTGGGCTGAGCTGCTCTGCTTCCCCCTCAGAATGGCCTTTGTGCTGCACCAGGCCGGGCCCCCCCCACAGCCACGGGTCTAGGGGGGCAGAATATGCACCGCTGGACGAAGGGCCGGGGGAGCCCCTGCCCCTGGGGAACACGAGCGTCCGGGCAGCCTTTGTGCATGTGCTGGGGGACCTCCTGCAGAGCCTTGGGGTCCTGGCCGCCTCTGTCCTCATCTACTTCAAGGTACTGTGCGTGCAGGCCTGCCCCAGCCTTCGTGCCCCGCTCCGCACCCTGCCCCCCTCCTGGCCCCCTTGGTCTCCCTCCGCACCGCCAGCTCCCAGCTCCCCAGTACTCCCGGCTCTCGGCCATGGTCCCTTTCCCCTCAGCAGGGCTCTCGGGGGCCTCTCAGGTCCTGTTTGTCCAAGACACCCCTAGGTCTTCCCCTGGAGGGTTCCTGTCTCCTGGGCTTGGAAGTCTCTCTCTCTCTCTAGCCTCAGTACAAGGCAGCTGACCCCATCAGCACCTTCCTCTTCTCCATCTGTGCCCTTGGATCCACGGCTCCGACCCTCCGAGATGTCCTCCGTGTCCTCATGGAAGGTAAATCAGATGCCACCGCTCCCCACCTGGGGCCCTCTCTCACCTCACTCCAGCTCTGGGCCTCCTCTCTTGTCTCAAGAGAGGGTCAGAAGAAGGCCTGGGTCCTGGGTCTATTGCTGGGAGGAGGATTCGGGCCCAGGGTGAATTGTGGGGGTTGATGCTGAGCGGATACAGGGTGGGGGAGGTAGAGTCTGGTGAGGAGCCACCTCTGCGCTGGAGTGGCCTTGGCAGTAAGGTGTGGACGGTGCTGCTTGCAGGTTCCCCCCGAAGTGTGGGGTTTGAGCCCGTGCGGGACACGCTGTTGTCCGTGCCGGGAGTCCGGGCAACCCATGAGCTGCACCTGTGGTCCCTTACGCTTACTTACCACGTTGCCTCTGCACATCTGGCCATTGGTGAGTCCACACTGGCCCTAGCCAGTTCCCTTCTAGAAATATACCCCCTCCTGGTGCCCCCCGGCCCCTGACTGTCCCGGCCCGGATCCCTCTTCCAAACCTAGGAAGAGTCTCTGAACCGCTGGGATTGCTGTGCCAGCTGCCTTTCTTGATCTCTCTCTCACACACATGTGCACGCTGGAGATAAAGCACCCTGGACAGGGTTTTGGGGTGGGGGTTCGCCCTCTCTGAAGTAGTGCAGAGAACCAACAACCCTTTAAAAGATCACTAGTACCAGGTGGTCTAGCCACGGGGCAGTTAGGTAAGGAGTGACCGTGGGGTATCACGGAACTGTTCAGACTGATGATGATGAGCTCTGTGTGGCACCCAGGGAAAATGTTGATGGTATAATGCTAAGAGAAAAAAGCTGAATGTAAAATTATATCTACATTATGATTCAACTATTAAAAATATATATGGTGACTCACAAGCTGACAAAGGATTTTTGAGTTTCTTCCAGATGCAAGAAGCAATCAGAGACATGCAATTTGGATGCCAAAAATATTATACTTTGTGGGATAGTGGAGGGTAACTCTAGAGGGACAATGGGAGAAAATAGTTAACATCTGGATTGTCTTGGAGACTTGGGTGCTGTGGCTGCTGACACGTACAGCTGTCTATGGACAGTCAAAGAGCAGAAGAGAATAGAAAAATAAGAATAGTTTGGCGTGTTAGCAGGGTGGCCTGGTTGAGTGAGTCTCTCCAGCCTTTTCTTTGGCATTTTTATGCTATTCATACACTACAGAAAGAAAAGAAAGCTCCGTGTGCAAGCCTGGTTTTAATGGTGTGCAAGCCCTGGGGTCCCCCTGCGCCCGTCCTTATCTTGGCCCCTGCCCAGCTCCCGGCTCTCCTGGGAACCTGCTGCCTCTTATCACTCTCCCACAGACTCCACGGCCGACCCTGAAGCTGTCCTGGCTGAAGCCGCGTCGCAGCTCCACTCCCGGTTCGGGTTCTCCAGCTGTACCCTGCAGGTTGAGCGGTACCAGCCCGAGATGGCCCAGTGCCTGCGCTGCCAGGAGCCCCCCCAAGCCTGAGCCGAGGCCCCGCCCTCGCCCCACTGCCAGGCCCTGGCTCAGGCCCGGACTCTCAGTACCTGCCTCCCTTCTCTCGCAGAAGGGACAGAGCCGGGCGTCCCCCTTCCTCTTCCTCCTTCCACCTGCCCACTCCCTAGCCCCCAGCCCCGGTGGGCAAGACCAAAGTGTGTGGGGGATGGGCAGGGGGCGGGCTGAACGGGAATCAATCCGTGGGGGTTTGTAGAAGTCCCTTGGTCCCCCCTCCCTATGGTTTGGGGAGCACAAGCGTCCTTTCCATGCAGTTCATTTGTCTGTGTGGCCGGCTGGCTGTCTGGCTGGGGGCATCTGCCTGTCTGTGTGCTGTTGGTGTGCCTATGCCTGGGGGAGGTCAGCAGGGGCCCCCTCCCCACGTGGCCCTCGCTCTGTCTATGCAGGAGCCCCAAAGCCCGCACTTTGTCTGTGTGTTCTAGCTCTGTGGTTTTGTCTCAGTGTGTGTGTGTGTGTGTGTTTCTTGGTGCTGTGGCCTGTGTGTCTCTGTGCCTATGTGGCTGTGCTATAGTCTCTCTGAGTCTGCACCATCCATGTGTCCTTTTGGGGGGGTCTATCTGTCCATCCCTCTGTTGGTGCTGTGCCCTCGGCTAGAGAGGGAGGACTCCGCCGCAGCTCCACCAATAAACTTGTGTTCACGGCAGCTTTCAGTCCCTGTACTGACTCGTCAGGAACGGGAAGGAGGGTCATGCAACCAGAGTGACCTTCCACAGCCCTCCTACCTCCTACCCAGCCCCTCCACCCTCTCTACCCTCAAATATCCATGCCCATGTGAGCCAAACTCCACCAGTCCCTTTATTACCTTCCCCTACTCCACAGCCTGGGTCTCTGGCTCAGGGAGAGCCCCCACGTGCTCTGGGCTTGGTTGCAGGAGAAAGTTGGAAGGCAAGGAGCCAAGGGATCCTGGAGAGTCATTCCTAAAGACTCCTGCAGGCCATCGTGGCCTCGGGCTTAGTCCCGTTGGGGGAGAGTGCTTGTACCACATGCTGATGTGGGCCTGGTTCCCAAGCTGTGTCAGGTGTCAGGGGGAGCCCCCCCCCACCACCCTGGCTGACAGCAGCAACCCCAAGGCCAGTTTTGGGCTGTGGACACCAAGGACCTCTTTTGCCACATTATTCCCCCCTTTGCCTTTAAGAATCATATATTTTGACAGATTTAGTCTTTATAAGCCAGACGTAAGGGATTATTGTTATTATTCAGGAATCCCTTAAACTTAAGGAATTGTAGATTTTCTCTTTCAAAAAATCAGACTCTTTTTGATTTTAGAGCTAGTACTTTGGGTCAGCCGAGTTCATGGGCCTTACCATCCTAGACGGATATAATTCCAGACCGAGCAAAGACACTGAGCATGTTCACTAGTCCGTGCATACTGCTACAGGGCTTTCCTCTGCACGACGGAAGAATCGTTACCATAAGATGATCTTTTAAAAATTATTATAAAAGCAATCTATGCTTGCTTTAAGAGTCCAACAAAAAGAAAAGTATATAAAGTAGAAAGTGAGTGTTTTCCCTATTCTACTGCTCCCAGAGGTAACTGCTATTCACAGTTTGGAATCTCTCTGCCCATATTTTTATGTATGTACACACAGTTCTGTGTAACATAAATGGGATCGCTTTATAGGTTGAGATCATGTAACCTGCTTTTAGGATTCAAGCATGCATGCTGGATGCAGCTTCCCAGGTCAATTACACATAGATTTCATGGCTCTGTGTAAGGTGAAGCTGAAAATAGGTCTCCCTACTCTGGTCTCCAGCTGGTCTTCCTCACTCTGGTCTCCCCCTCCCCCCAAGGCTGGGTGAGTCTCACTGGCTGGCTGGCTGGCTGGCCAGCCGGGCCTGAGTCAGGCGTGGGAGGCTGGGCTGAGGTGAAGGGCTGGCAGTCCATCACAGTCGGTGCCGGTGCTGCTGAGGCTGCCCCAGCTGCTCTCCACGCTTTGCTAGTTCCTGATACTTTCTCATTTTACGACTCATTGATTATAGGCCCCAAGCGAGGACCAGTTGGGGGTTGGGAAGAGGGAGGAGAGGGAGGGTGGGGAAAATGAGGATGAGATTTCTCACCCTATGACCAGCCTGAAGCTGCAGCCCCCGCTCTTTATGGCAGTGCTGGCTCCCTTTGCAGGGGAGGGGAAAACGGGGTTCAGGGGGGAATGAGACTTCACAAAGGATGCCGTCCATCTCGGCCCCACACCCTGGCAAGATGAGGAAGCGGAAGCTAAAGTTCAGAGAAGGAAAAGGACTTTCCCAAGGTCACCCAGCAAGGGACAGGGGCAGGAGCAGAGCCACAGTTCTTACTCCCACTCAGGCCTCTTGGAAGCTCCTGCCCGGTTGAATTTCTCAGTAAACCTTTGCTCGGCTTTTTCAGCAACCTCGTCACTGGCATGGCAGGACCTGGGGCTCTGGACTCAGGCTTCTTGGTTCTGCCGTGGCCTTCTATTAATACACTGGTCACTTTAACCTTTCTGCCTTCCTGTTTTCCTAATTATAAAAAGAAGAATTACATAGCACTGTGAGCGTGAATGTGCCTGCTACATAGAGGGCATGCAGGAATAGGTTCTCTTGGGCAGAATCCAGGACGCAGGGCAGAGCTTTCAGGGGAACAGGGTGACCCAGCACCCAGCAGGGACAGGGGTTCACATTTACTGAGCTTACACTGGTGCAAGGCGCCCTAGACGGTTTTACCTGCACTTTACAGATGAAGAAACTGAGGCATGCCCAAGGTCATGCAGCTAATCACCGTCAGGGTTGAGATGGAGCCTCCATTCTGGCTGCTCAAAACCCCCAGCCCGTGTACACACCAACCCCTCTTCCACCCATCTCGCGCCTTCAGGCTTTGCTCAGTCAGGGACTGGGGAGGACCGACGGATCAGGAGCATTCTCCCTCATTCACAGAGCGCTCTCCCGGGAGTTCAGGAAATCCTTATCTGCTGGAGCGGCCGCTCCGGCCCCCCCCCCCCTTATCGCCCCAACCCACCACCACTCGCTTATCCAGAAGGTCCTTTCCTCTCGGTGCCCTTCCCTGATGATAAAATATGTGTGGAAGGTGAAATGAGGAAAAAGGACTGGCGGGGAGGGGACGGAAGGGAAGGCCAGAGCTGAGAGCAAAGCAGGGGACGGGTCCATCCATCAGCCCAGTCCTGGCAGCTCTTTACACAGCTGGTTAACCAGGGGATGGGAGGGGAGAGGGCCGCCTGTGAGGCAGACAGGGACCTTTAGAGAAAGATGGGGTGGACAGGGGGGAGGAGGGGACAGGCCGGTCACGCGGAGAGGGCAGTCGTCGGAGTGTTCGAGGGAGACGCGAGACAGGGCGCAGACGGAAAAGCCAGAAGCGGGGAGTGTGGCTGCGGGGAGGGGGCGTGGGGACATCCGGGCCGACGGGCAGGCCCCGCCCCGCCTCGCTGCGGGCTCCCCTGAGGCCAGCCGGCCGGGGCGGGGCTGCACCTCCGGGTCCAGGCGCGAGACTAGAAGGTCCTGCGGACTGGGGGAACAGCCTGTCTGGGGCCGGGAGGAAGCGTGATAAATGGGTGTCTTCCTCCCTCTGGTGACCCTGCTGACTTCTCAGGAACTTCAGTGGGCTGGGAGCCGGGCCCCGCCGGCGCATCCGAGGGAGAGCAGCGCCCCCCTGAGGCCCACGCCGCGATAGCAGCATCCTCCGGAGGCTCCGGAGGATGGCTCAGGACCGAGGCGTCCGATGAGAAGAGCCCTGGCCCTGTTCCAGACAAATTCCAACAGCCCTGAGGAGAGCTGCATTTAGGGAGTTCCCTTTGTACCTGAAGGACTCTTTGTCCCCAACTTGGGCGTTCCCAGGGCCTCTCCGTCCCTGCTTTGAGCACCAGGGTCATCCATTCCCCACCTGGCCAGCACATTCCAAGGGGTGCTGGGCAGTGGGGCAGGGTCTGAGGCGCTCACAAATGGTCCTACCAAGTGGGCCCTGTTGCTAGGTCCAGGGAGAGAAAGTGGGCGGTGAGAAGGCGCAGGAAGAGGGGGCCCAGGGTGGCCAGAGCCTATGCCCCTCTCTCTCTCATCCCCCAACTCCCTGCCCTCTCTCTGCCCCAGCCCCCCTCCCTGTTCTCTGGCTGCGGCATCCTGCAGCCCCAGGAAGCAGCCCTCTCTGGGCCTGAAGAAGCTCACTCAGAGAACGGGTCTCCTCCTTGTCAGGGCTCCTTGCCACCATGGTGGCACCCCAGGAAGGGCACATCTCAGGGCCACTCATGGGCTATTCCCCTCCTCCCCTCCTGCGCCAGAACTTCCACTCCCTGTGGGAGACTTTCTAGTCAGTTCCCAAGTGGGTGCCTCCGGATGGGAGAGAAGGAAAGTGCAGCCATCAGCGCCATCTCCCACCCTAGCTTTGTATTATGCTTCTAGGGGGAGCTGAGCTGTAGGTTCCTTGTACAGGACAGTTTCCATTCTTAAAGGGAAACAAAAGTTTCCCAGACTAGAGCAGGAAAGCACTGTGTAGGGGACCTCCAGGGGCACCCCTTCTGAGTTCTGCTCTCTGGTCTGCTGCTGTGCACCTGGTCCCAGGGATTACTGTTTGACTTTCTGACCCGAACAGTCTGAACATTCAATTCCACTCCCTTGTTCTCTTTGGCTCAATCAAGACAGACTATAAATTTTAAGAGGACTGGAGCCAAATACCTAAGGAGAAACAAAATGGAACCAAACCCAGGAACGAAAAGACAGAGCTCACCAAAACAAGCAGGTTTCAGGCCCTATACTAGCAAACTTGCTTTTCCTTGGCTCAGAGATTGCCTCCCTGTTCCCTTCTGCCCTGCCCACCTGCTGCACGGGAGAAGAGTTCGGTTCAGGACTTGGTCACACAGGACTTCTGGGAAGCACAGGGATGGGGTGAGATTGCTCTGCAAATCACATGCTCCTAGAGGGAAGAAAGCACTGCTTTCCTCATGTTTGCCTGGTACTTAGTAGATGCTCAGTAATGACTATTGGTGAAGGAAAGAATGGATGAAAAGAGGGTAAAAGAATGGGAGTGAGGTCAAAGCCTATAAAGTATCATTTTTTTAAAAGATTTTATTTATTTATTTATTTGTCAGAGAGAGCGAGCACAGGCAGGGGAGGCAGCAGGCAGAGGGAGAAGCAGGCTCCCCACAGAGCAAGGAGGCTGAAATGAGACTGGATCCCAGGACCCTGGGATCATCACCTGAGCTGAATGAAGGCAGATACCCAACTGAGTGAGCCACCCAGGCTTCCCAAGTGCCATCTTTGTCTTTGCGATTTTAAGTGATCTCTACACCCAACATGGGGCTCAAACTTACAGTCCCGAGATCAAGAGTCACATGCTCTACCAACTGAGCCAGCCAGGCACCCGAGTAAGGTGTTATCTTGGTCCCCAGGCTCCCACCCGTAGGCCAAGGAGCCAGTGCTTCACAAGCTGAGTCTGCAGGGCAAATCTGCAGCAGCATTTTGTGGTAACTAACCAGGTGCTTCTCTAGGAGGAAGTAATTGATATTGCCAGAGTCCCGCCTGAAGGGTGACACGCCTATGCGCCTATCCGCCTATCCCCTGGTCCTGCCCCAGGCATTGTTTGCCCATCCCTACCACAAGATGTTGTCTAGTTCCCTGTAGAGCCCCACTCGGTGACGGTGACGCTTTTATTATTCCCCTGAGGATTCCTCGCAGCTTTCCCAGCCTTTTCAGGACTCTCTCTGGTCTTAATGCCACACCCAATTTTTTCCTTGCCTCTTGGCAAATGACCTCAGCTTCTAGGCCACCAGCCCCTCACAAAGCCCATGAAATGTGGTGTCCACCTTATAGCCACAAAGCATCAGAGTAACTCCCGTGACCAAGTCCCCGCCTCAGACTTCATTCTCTTTGACCTGCTGCAGGATCTCAGCTGCCGACACCTTGCCCCAGACCTCACACACCTACAACTCCGGGACCCCGGATGTCTTTCTTGGGAGTTCTCCTCTCCCGCCTTTCTGAGATTCTGCTCATTTCTCGTTGCTCTCATTCTCTTGGTGAACTGGTACAGAGGGACATGTTTGAAGAGTTTTGATTATTTATTTTTCATTGTTTTATTTATTATCTGTGAGAGCAAGGGAGAGAGAGCTCATGAGAGCACAAGAGCAGGGAGGAGGGGCAGAGAAGCAGACTCCCCGCTGAGCAGGATCTGGGCTCCGGACCCAAGCCAAAGGCAGACACTTAACCAACAGGACCACCCAGGCACCCCCTTCAATTACTTGATGTTAATGATTCAGTTAACAAATGTTTACTGAGCCCCAGCTATGGGCTCGCTCATGTTCTTGGTGCTTGGGATGTATTAGTGAATAATGTCCCTTACGTAATCACATATTTATCTCGCCCCATGTTACCCCAACTCCCTAGCTCCATTATCTACATGACATCTCCATATATGTCCCCCAGCAGCTAAAAAGTATCATGCCCAAACACAAGTCGTCCTTCCCTGTCCCAGACGGATTCTCCCATCTTCCTCAGCCCTCATTCTCCCAAACTCAAAGTGCCATGCCATGGAGTCTTTTTTTTTTTTTTTAGACTTTCGTATTCTTAGTATTTTCCCATTTCCCAACATCCCTTCCTGCCTCTTTCATCCATCATCTGCATTTAGTACAGCAGTGTCCTAATTGGCTTCCCTGATGGTGCGATGGCTCCCACCCCCATCTCTGCCAGAGGCTGCTGTGCCATTAGGCTTCCCCTGCCCCCTGCACTCCCGTCTCCTGGCATAGGTTGTCTGCTCCACACCACCCCCAACTAAGGGATGTCCTTACAGAGTTACAGACGCCTACCAGTGTTGCACCGGGAACTCCCAATTCCACCCTTTCAGCTAAAGCCCGAAGCTGCCAGCTCATTACTGGTAACAGGTGGGAATGAATAGGATGCAAGTAGCCGGGCGCCAAGGGGAATGCCTATTTTGAGATTTTCTTCTTCACAAGTGTAGACAGTGAAGAGTTGGGGAAAATGACTTTGCAATGGTAATAAGGGAACACATTAGGTCACACTTTTTTTCTTTTTTTTTTTTTTACAGAGGGTTTTATCTAAAAGGTTCATCCAAAAGTAAAAGTAAAAAAGAATGTTTGTATTTGTAAAGTGCTAGAACAGGGCTTGGCACATACTTAGAGCAATGTGAACTTAAAAAAAAAAAAATAGATCAAATTGCTTAAGTATCTCAGGAGGGAAGAATACCAGAAAACTTTTTTTTTTTTTAACTTTTTATAGTTAATGACATGCATATGGAGCCTATGAGATGGTTTCTCTCGATGGATGTGGAACCTTAGACAGGGACATTGGGTTTAAAGTGCTGATAGCTTCATTTATTTCCCGAGGTACTAAGATCTCATTTCTGGTTGTAGGGGAAAGAAGTTTATTCAACTTAAGGCTGTGTTATGATTAGGAGAGCCAAAGAAAGGAACACGGCAGAACACCACCCACCACTTAGCAACTGAGTAGAATTGTGTGTGCTGCTTGGCAGCAGACCCCACTTCTACTTGAGACCAGGCTCTCGGGAGTTCTGTGGGAATCTGTGTGCGACAGACTCCCAGGTACTTGGGAAAATAATCTCTCGACTTGTTTCAAAACCTTGAAAGGGTAAGTGAAGCTCTAGAAAGGGGAAGTGTTCTGTAGGTCTCTCTTATCCAACCAACAAAGTTCTCTGGGCTCCTGAGGGAGGACTTGTCAGGGGCCGGGGCCGGGAAGCCTGGAAGGGTGAACATTAGCAGGGCAGGATCCAGGAGCAGATAGAGTCGTACCTGGTCCCACCCTGCTTCCAATGGTGCCTGCGGCTGTGAATTCGTTTCTGTTGGAACGGGCGCCCAAACCTCTTGATCTGGTCTGTCCCTCTCAGCCCCAACAGTACAAGGCAGGAGTGCTCTGCTGGGTCTGGGTGTGGAGCCCCCCAGTGCTGCAGACACAGGATTCCCCACTCCTGGGTTCCAGCGGTGCTGGCAGGAAGCCTCTCCTCCCACCCGGCCGGCCTGAGCCTGCCCCTTCCTCAGGCAACAGCCCACACCCCGTTCTGGGGACAGGAGTCCAGGTCGGTGCTGTTCTCTCTTCTGAAAACTGGCTCGCCGGACACCTCAGACTTGTACTCTGCTTGTCCAGACTGGTGTGGCTTTCCTCTCATCCTTGTTCTGGATGCCCCTTAAAGCCTGAAATGACGTTTTCCTTTTTGTTTTACTACAAAGATGGGTTTGAAGTCAAACGGTCCTGTATATGAACCTTAGCTAATGTGACTTTGGGTAAGCCACCCAGTGACTTTTCCGAGCCAGTGTCTGCATCTGTAAAATGGTTAGAAAGCGGATAGAATACGTGGAAGTTTGTGCTCACATTGTTCTTCAGAAAATGAGTTTCCTTCTTTCCCATCCCCACAGCTCTGTGCACAGAGCGGCTTCTTCCCGAACGACGCTGGTGGGGTCTGGACCGTCCTGAGCCGGCATGTGGCTGTCCAATCTGTAGAAGTGACCAGACGCCTTACCAGTAAGAGGCCTCAGATGATCTTGTTCATTCTTGTGCTCCCAGTACACATGGTGCTCTGTACTGGGGGCTTGGGGGTGGTAAGGAAAGTCTGCTGATCAAGACATTTCTTTAATGCTAATAAAGTTCACGGGACGGAATGGAATAGCTCACATACTTTGTATGATCCACGGGGACCCTGACCTGCAAAGACACACGAGCCACTCCACCCGTCTCCAATCCCAGGGTTGCCAAGCCAAGTGCTCTTCTAAAGTCCAGTGTCAGCCAGAGGCTCCCAGGGACAGTAGGTGGGAGGAGCTCCTAACAGTGATGGCCGCTGAACTCCAAGGCCAGGTTTTGAGGACACAGTGGCCCCCTCAACCACTGAAGGAAGAGGGGAGAAGAGTAAAGGGCCCCTGTCCCTCACATCAGAATTTTGAGTGCAAACTGAGGAAAGGCGGCTGCACAGGGATCAGGGCAGCGCAGGACCCAGAGAGCACCCACACAACAGCACCCCCCCCACCCCGGGCCTCAAAGAGCCCCGGCTCTGAATATGCAGCCAGGGCGAGAGCCTGCCCAGCAAGCAAGGCTGCTCTTGGATATGGGAAACTGTCCTCAATTTCCAGAAGAAAGCTGTGCCCGTGACACTTAGCATCCTATGCCGAAGCCGGGGTACGTGCAAGGAAGCAGGCCCTTACAAGCAGCTCAGCTGTTTATTTAGTCAGTAGAAAAATGACTTTACAGGTGTGCGGCGCGTAAAGGGAGATGGGGCCCCACCCCCACGCTAGAGCACTCCAGTGCAGTCCAGTGCCTGGCGCCTGGTCTGCAGGGGTGCCCGTGAGCACGTGAGCTATCTGGACGCCCCAGAGCATCTCCTAAGTGTGCTGCCCCCGTGGGGGGCACCGATTTCGTGCCCAGCAGCTGGGCCTGACAAGAAGGGTCTGAGGAGCCAAGTCCTAGAAGCGGCCCAGCACGGTGGCTAAGAGAGCCATGCGTATGTACATGCCGTTCTCGGCCTGGCGGAAGTAGGCTGCTCGGGGGTCCGAGTCCACCTCCACGCTGCAAGAGAAGGAAAAGGGTTGGCACACAGCCCACGGTGGCCCATTCGGGACCAGGCGCCCTCCCCCAGCCAGCCGCCATTCTGAAGCCGCGTCACCTTATCTCATTGACTCGGGGCATGGGGTGCATCACCACCATCTTCTTCTTGGCCCGTGTCATGATGTGGGGGGTGAGGATGAACTGGCCGAAGCACTGTGAGTGAGACAGGGGCCCTGTCAGCGCCTCAGGGCTGGGCTGGCCGTGCGGCCACGAGCCTGCGATACTCCAGGTCCCCTCCACTCCAGCCCTTAGTTCTCAGGACCGAGGGGCCCCGTCAAGCTCCCGGGGCCCTGCCTTCCCCACCACCAGTCTGGACGTGGCACAGCGCCGGGCCTCGCCCGACCGTGGCACTCACAGCTTCATACTCCTGGCTGGAGTCGAAGCGTTCTTTCTGGATTCGAGTCATGTAGAGCACGTCGGTGTCGGGCAGGGCTTCCTCAATGCTCTCGAACTCCTCCTGGAGGGCGAGGCCGAGCCAGAGTGAATGCAGCGCCGGGCTCTCGCTGCCCAGCCCGCGCGCCCCACGGCCTCCCGGGGCCTCACCTGCTTGGTGCCGCGGGCCGCCACAAAGGCCCGCACATTGGCTGGCATGCGCAGGCTTGGGGGGGCCACGTAGCGCAGGCTGACGCGGTACTGGGTGAGCAGACAGGCCAGAGAGTGCACGGTGCGCCCATGCTTCAGGTCCCCCACCATCGTGATCTAGGGGGAGGGGTCTAATCACCAGGAGGGCCCCTGGACCGAGCACCAGCACCTCCGTTTTCCAGCTTTTGCTCTCAGGACCAGGACGGAGGCCTCCCTGCCGCAGCATGGCCTGGTGCAGAGAAGGTCCTTCCCACCAACAGACCCCGCTCCGGAGCTTCCCTAGGCGGGCCCCCAAGCTGTGCCACGACACTCACTGTCATGCCGTTGACAGTCCCAAGCTCCTCCCGGATGGTGAAGATGTCCAGCAGAGCCTGGGTGGGATGCTCTCCGACCCCATCTCCTGCGTTGATCACTGGCCTCCGGCAGTGCTTGGCTGCCAGCTGGGAACACGGGAACAAAGAAAGGAGAGCCTTGGCTTCTGCATCTCGGTGGCTCCCACTCCCGGCCGAGTCCCACTCCCTGTCTGGCCCAAGCAGAGCCTCACAGTCAAGTCCCTGGACCCATCCTACCCGACCCTGTCCCAGTGTGCAGAGTGCCTCACCTCCACCGCTCCGGGCTGCGGATGCCGAAGCACGACCACGTCAGCGTAGCAGCTCATGGTCTGCACAGAGTCGGCCAGGGACTCGCCCTTCTGGACCGAAGATGTGGCTTCCGAGAAGCTGAGCACAGCACCCCCCAGCCGGGCCATGGCTGCGGCAAAGGAGCTGCTGGTCCGCGTGCTCACCTCGTAGAACATGGAGGCCATCACCTTCCCCTGGCGGGAGTGCAATATTCAATGTAAACATGGCTGCTCATCATGGAGAAAGCACGGGCTGTGGCCTGCTTCCCCCACTGACACGGGAGGGGCCCTGAGAGAACCCCTCCCTGCAAACCTCCTCATGACCTGTCCTGACCTTGACATTCCCGTGAGTGTCATACTGAGCTAAAGGCTCCGCTTCCGAAAAAACCATTGCTAAGTATCTGAACGAGATACTCGTTGTCTGGGGGAGAAGGAAATACCTCAGTTCTATCCCATGAACCTGTCTGCATAGACCAAGTGACCAGATTAGTAGGCTCATACACTGGTGCTCAGGACCCTGTCAGTCAGCTAAGTACTGGTCAGAGGAGGGCAAATGTGGGGGTCTGGGGGTCTGGGGGCCTGGGGCAGCCAGAACTTCCAGAGCAGAGAAGGCTGAGTAACTCCTGGTGGAGGGTTTAGACTCACAGGAAGGGACCTATGGCAGGAGAGGGGGATCCTTCTAATCACCGCATAGCCCTGCTGACAGGGTCCTGGACCCACAGCCCTGACCCTGACCTTGAGTATGTCGAGGCTCCGCTCCTTCTGTACCATCATACGCAGCGTGTGTGCCACATTGAACAGGTGAGACATCTAAGAAAGACCCCCACGTCAGCTGGAAAGGCAGTGGTCCCCAGAGGTCCTAGCCCCAACTTCCCAGAGTCTCAAAGCTCTGGATGTCCCCATCCTCCCTCCCCCAGGCACCTGATCCTTGGTGAACTGCTGGACAGACAGGATATGTTGACCCACTAATGAGTGCAGCAGGGGTGAGGTCTGGGGGTGCAGCAGGCCAGGGGTCCCCAGGTTCTGGGGTGACGCCTGTCTAGGTACTGGTGGTGGTGGGTAGCAGGTGCCATCAAGAGTTCCCATCAGCTCTGCAGTGAGGGACGGGGCAGAAGAGGGGGGTCAGAGGGCTCCTCCTATACAGGCCACTGAGACAGGTCCCCGAGGTGAGCGTGTGTTCCGGGGGCATCTCACCTGGCTCAGCTGCCTTCCGGGAGGACTTCTCCTTTGGCTCCTCAGCTACAAACAGGGCAAGAGGACAGATGTAAGCCTGCAACTAGGGTTTGTGAAGATCCCCCATTTCCCCCGCACTCTGGACCACAGTGTCTGTGTTAAACCAACTCACACAACAGCAGCTGTAGCAGGTTAGGGGACAACAAGAAGGACCGGCAGCCCGTGGGACACACAAGTGACTCCCCACGGGGGCTGCTGTGTGTGAGCAGTGGTGCCCTCCCAGGGCCCTCCCAGGCGGCGGCGAAGGGATCCTAGGCAAGGGGCACGGCCAGGCTCACACCAACCAACAACCTGGATTTACCCCATGTTCTGCTGCCCCGTGGGATCCCAGCTCCCGGGCGGAGGAACACAGCTGCCCACAACAAGAAAGGGCCGTGAGAAGCTGCGGGGTGCCTACCTCATGCTGGGGAGACCGATTCAGGCAGGAGGGTGGGTACAGCAAGTCAGACTAGCATGAAGGGACGGCCAAAGGGACAGGGTAAGTGTCCACCAGGGACACTGTGGGGAAGAGGAGCCTGTCCCTCCACATCTCTAAGTCCAGGTGGCCCCATCCTCCACATCACAGGACCTCCCTCTTACCTGGCAGACCTGGATCGGAGGCTCGGTGGATTCGGGGTGGCAGGTGGAAGCGGCCATCGGGAAGCCCTGGGACGGCCCGGCGGGGCCTCTCAGGTGTCTGGAGAGAGACAGGCGTTTTGCAAAGTACTGACCCAACTCCTCAAGTTCATTCCTCAAGGAAAGCCAAACCACTCACTGTCCACCGCGAGAATGGAATGGATCCCATTCTCTATCACCTCCCCTCAGATCCGTCTTTCTGCTATGCTGTGCTGGCCAGAAAGAGACAGACTAGCCTTTTAGAGGCGTGTGCTAGCCCCATGACAGGCCCCCAGATAAACCTCCTGCTGGGTTAATAAGAGGCTTATCTTTCCCCTAGGTAGGTAACCTCCTAAACAGAGAGTTGATTCCATCTTCTATAGTAAACAAAGAGGTAGGTGGTGGAAACCTTAAGTGTCGAGTACAGAGCCTTCTACCCCCGAACCACCCGTCAAAACACCTGTGTTGTTCACCCTGTCCCTGGCTGCACCCCCCAACACACCCCCCAACCCCCAGATACCGTGGTTATCTCACTGGTGGCAGGGGCTGGAGGCGCGAGCTGGGGAACAGCCCCCTGAGGCCACTTGCGTACATCCTGTCCGTAGCCAGGGGGCACCAGGACCTGCGGACAGAAGGCAGCAGTGGGCGAATAAGCTGGGGGCAGAACTGGACTGAGACCCTAAAAGAATGGAAGCTGGCAAAAAGAAAAATCATCTCAGGGGACCTGTGCCCACCCCTGTCCACGGCAGCTCAGGGAGGTGGTGGCACCACAGAGAGGTGCTGGGCGGGAGGACAGTGGGACGAAGTCACTACTGAGGATGGGGCTTGGGCCATATGCGTACCTGCCCATCGATATAGGCCACCTCTCCTCGCAGGACCACACGGCGGACGGTGCCCTTCACCTTCTGCCCTTCGAAGGGCGTCCAGTGAGCCTTAGAGAAGGGCATGTGGCTGGGGATGGTCCACTCGTGCTCCAGATCCACCTGCCCAGAGTCACGGGTCAAGCGAGAGGCGCGCGCTGCAGAGCCCCCCACCCCCACCCCGCCCGCCGGGCCTGCGCGCCCGCACCTCCACGTAGGTGTCCTCCTGGGGGGGCAGGTGGAAGATGCGGCGGGGGTTGTGGTGCAGGCGCTGCAGCAGGTCGTCCAGACTGAGCCGGCCCTCGCTGACGGCCGTCAGCAGCAGGGGCAGCATGGTCTCCAGCCCCGGGAAGCCGGGGGGAGGCTGGGGCGCACACTTCTCCTCCAGTGTATGGGGGGCTGGGAGGGAAGAGAGCAGCACTGTCAGGCCCGACCACCTCCCCGTCTGGGGAGTCACACAGGCCACCGGGACGGCACTGCTGCCCTAGCCCCGACGCTTGTTTCTTCGGGTTGGTTATGTGGGAAACAAGTACACGGGCGGCTGCCACCCTGGGGGACCGCACCTTCCGCCCTCCTTCCCGTATTTACAAGTTTGCTCATTTGCTCATCTGTTCCTTCAGGGAGGATTTATGGAGCACCTGTCACAGCCCAGGTGCTCTGCTACACGGGTCAAGGCCCAGTCCTCGCGGAGCCTAGAGGCCCTGAGCTGGGGCCCGAGCCCTGCTGGGCAGCAAGTCTGCTGTGGGGCCTCTCACCATGGTCTGAGGCGAAGCAGTCGATGACAGCCATGTTCTCCCACAGGGCCTCCACGTCCTGGCGGGAGCCCAGCTCGGGCCGGACCTCCCCCTTCCCCGAGCCCAGGCGCTGCAGGTCATCGCGGCTCAGGAACAGATGGTGGGGGGCCACCTCACAGGTGACTGGCAGCCCCCGCGCCTTGGCAGCTTTAATCAGTAGGATCTGGGTGGGGGGAGAGTGGGGAGATCCAGCGGAGGCCTCCCTCATGCCCTGCCCAGCAAGGTCTCTGCTTCCAAATTCCCCTCTAGGAAAGGGACAGGGCAGACAGGCCGAGTGGTGGCTCCACGCTCCCTGCGCCCCCTGACCCCCAGCAGGAAGGGCCCCGGGACCTCCGGTGGTCTCTCACCTCCTCCTTCCGGGCCACGTGACATATGTGCACCGAGCGCTGGGTAAGCTGGGCAACCATGAGGACGGCGGCCACACTCTGCCGCTCCGCGTGGGCCACAATGGGGAGGTGGGAGGGCCACGTCTCAAAGTGCTGGGGACAGAAAGAATGTAGCAAGGAGTGTGCAGAGCCTTTCCTGGTCTGAGCTCATTAGAGCCCAGAGGCCTCCTAGAGCTCTAGACACTTTACTGCTGTTAGCTCACTCTGTGGGGTCCTCCTCCCACGGGCCCACTCCCTACCTCCATCCACTGGGCCACACTGTCCAGCCGAAGCTCAGAAAAGGTCTCGTTGAGATAGAGCTTCAGCCCAGCGGCAGACCCGGCTACAGCACCCAGGGTTCCTGCATTTTCTGACGAGGCTCCGAGAAATAAGGCAAAGTCACAGCGGGCGCCAGCCTCTGCCAGCTGGAGAGGATACACAGGAGATAAGGCCTATTGGCATCCGTGCCAGCCTGGGCTAGGCCCCTAGGCTTCTGCGAGGGGCAGAGAGAAGAGGGATCCGGGAGGCAGGCAGGGACATCCGGGACACCAGGAAACAGGAGTGCCAGGGCTCACCTTCTGGGCCAGGGCGAGGGCCGGGGCATCAATGATGGGGGGCCGGGTATTAGGCATGGCGCACACCATGGTGACACCCCCAGCCAGGGCAGCAGCGGTGCCTGAGGCAAAGTCCTCCTTGTGCGTTCCCCCCGGCTCCCGCAGGTGCACATGGATGTCAATCAATCCTGGGAGAACACGGACATGACAAGATTAGACGGCAGTTCAGAGACCCGAAGGACATCAAACATGTGAACTGGGGTGGCAGGAAAAGCAACAGCAACTGATCCGAGCGAGAGGTGGCAAGCTTCCATCAGCGGCACAGCGGGTCGTGGGAGCAAAGCGCTCAGAGAGGGCTAAGCTGGCCCCCACGCTCTGTGCCGTCCAGACAGGGTCCGTACCGGCTGCTACCAGTGTGCAGAAGCCAGGTTCTGCCAAAAGATGCACTCACCAGGAAGCCGCACAAGCTTTTGGGAAGTCATACAGTCAACGTGCACCTTCAAAGGAGGGGCGGGCCCAATCTGACCCAGGGCCTGCAGGTGAAAACCACAGTCAGCTCCGATTTCAGGGGATCCCGGGAGTTGTAGGTAGGGACTGGGTTTCCCCCATAAACCAGGTTCTACTCCCCCTCTCTACCCACCTTCTCTCTCTCTGCAGCTGCAAAGGCTGGTTATTGGCCTACTTCATACTGAGATCTCCCAACCCCTCACTTCTCCCTCCGGCCCCATTAACACTGACAGTTGCCCTCCCAGCACCCAGGCCCCAGTCACCTCCACAAACAGTTTAGTGCACTTGATATCAATGATGAGGGGCACGGAGAAGTCAGCAGCCAGGCGCCGGGTGCGGTAGCCCTTAGTGACAAAGGAAGAGAGACGCCGGCCCCCGGCCCCGCGCATTGACAGGTTAATCACGAGCTCGAAGTGATTCTCAGCCAGCTGCTCCAAGATGCTTCGCTGCGGCGGGCACTCCCCATCCACTGCCTCCTCAAAGTGCCAGTCCACAGCTGTTACCTGCAGCCCAGAGACAAGGTAAGGGCTAACCTGAGCCTGGCGGGAGTCAGAAAGGACAGCCTGAAGGGAGGGAGGCGGCCTAGGAACCCATGGGGAGACTGGGGACCCACAGGGTGGAGGCCGGGGCTGCTCTATTTGCTACTGGCAAAGTATGTTTCTTGACAGGAAAAACATCTACTCTAGGGTTACCAAGGCCCGTGTGGTATGAGCCCACACCTACAGGTACAGAAATAATATTCTGGAAGAAAATAGACCAAAACGGTTAATAGGGCCAAAGAAACTGTAAGAAGCCTTTTTCCTTGCTTTTCTGCATATTCTATTTGCTCTACGTGGAATACACAGGACTTGTACAATGACAGAAAAAGCAGGGGAAAAGAGAGAATTCTCTGGTACGTGGGGTAGGCTGCGGGAGCTCCTGTACCTTGACACCATGCTCAGTGTAGAAATCGGCGGTGCCCAGACTGGCATAGAGGCTGTAGCCCAGGCTCTCTAGTAGCCGTACTGTCGGAAGCAGCTCACTTTTGTTCTGCACCAAGCAGAAGGAGGAAGAGGTTGCGGCTTTCCCATCTTCTACTTCAAGTCAGCCCAGGCCCAGAAAGCTAAGGCCATCTGCCCCAACCTCTCTGGGCAGTGCCCCCAGCCCAGGGTCTGTACCTTATAGCTGCCAATGGTCAGCAAGATGTTCTTCTTGGGGATCTTAAAGCCAGTGCTTAGCATGGCCTTGAGGTAGGCCTCGCAGCGGCTCTCCCCAAAGCCAGCCACCTCCCCAGTGCTGGTCATCTCCACGCCCAACACCACGTCGGCACCCGCCAGGCGTGAGAACGAGAACTGAGGGACCTGAGGGAGCAGAACGCAAGATGCCAAGGCAGAAGGGGCCCAACTCTCCTCACCAGGAGCGGCAGCCACGGCCCCTTCTCCTTGGCCTCATCCAAAAGGCAAGGTTAGCCTTCCCCACTGCTGCTCTGCCTGTCAGTCCCCTGCTTCCCAAACACACTCCAGCTCTTCCCTCAGTTTCCACTCTGCTGGTCCTTTCTTTCTTTTATTTATTTATTTTTTTAAATTTTTAAATTTTTTTCTAATAAACATATAATGTATTTTTATCCCAGGGGTACAGGTCTGTGAATTGCCAGGTTTACACATTTCACAGCACTCACCATTCTGCTAGTCCTTTCTACAAGGCCTATTCCTTGGCCTGGGAACACTTCATCAATAAGCTCAGCAAATCAAACTTCCGGACTGTCCTTCAAGACCCAATTCAGATACCAACTCTCCTCCTAGGCCTTCCCAGGTCGCCCCTTTTGGAAGCGGCATCTCTTTTCTGAAAATTCCTCTGGCATCTTATTCTTATCTCTGCTATGTAGGTTATCATAGACTGTAACAGAAGCAGGTTTTCGGACCCAACTTCCCTTGCCTCCCGTCACTTGAATGTGAGCTCCTAAGGGACAGACACCACCCTATCACCCTTACGGCCCAGGGGTGCCGTGCCCACAACAGCTGCTCGGGTTTACGTGCGGACTGACCTACCATGGGTGCGGTCAATGACCACTCTCCCACTATGTGCCTCCTTGTTTCTGACTTCTGACTTCTAACCTCAAGGCTTTAATGCTCCATACCTTTACACCCACGACTCCGGTGCCGGTCATGAGCCCCACAGGTTCCACTTCTTCCCCCATGATGACCCGTGTGGCCAATGCTACTAGGTCCACACCTAGTGTCTTGGAGACGAAAGGGAAGGAGCGAGAGACACGCACGTTGCATTCGATGACTTTCAGCTGGTCGTCCTGGGGCAGAGAGGGGACGGATCAGGCCTGCTGCACGCTGGGCTTGCTGATGCTACTCCACTGACCTTGACTCTCCCCCTGACTTACCACTCTGTGGGGAACCAGTCTGGAATAACTAACTGTCACAAAGCCCTCCCTCCAGCCCCTGAGCCTACTCAGATAAAGGCAGAAGACAGTGAGCCTTGCTGGCCCTGCGGCTCCACAGAACGAGGGGGTGCTAGTCCCTTCCCTCAGTCCGCAATTACTACCTTGGCAATGAGCTGCAGATTGAAGGGTCCCGTGACCTGCAGCTCCTGGCCCACAGCATGCACAATGGCTTTAATCCGCTCTAGGGTTTTGGCAGTGATGTCCTGTGGTGGGGTCACCAGCGTGGCGTCACCCGAATGCACACCCGCATTCTCCACGTGCTCAGAGATGGCAATGGCTGCCACCACACCATCACGGGCCACAGCGTCCACGTCGATCTCCTAGTGGGGAGGCGAGGGCAAGGCAATATAGGGCAGTGGGCCATTTTCTTCTCCCACTTGCCTTAGGAGGCTCCCTTCCTTTAACAACCCTCCTTCCCGGTCCACCGTGACTACAAAGTGTTGCAGGACCAGAGACGGGAGTTTCCACCAAAGGCCGGGGAACCCACCCTTATAGACTTCTTTGTCTGTGGCCCTACCTTGGCCTCCTGGATGAACTTGGAGATGACCACAGGGTGCTCCTTGGAGACAGCTGCTGCGCTGCTCAGGAATCGTTCCAGGTCTCCGTCAGTGTAGGCCACGTTCATAGCAGCGCCGCTCAACACGTAGGAGGGGCGCACCACGCAGGGGTACCCCACTGTCTGGCAGAACTGGCGAGCAGACTAAGGGTACAGCTGGGTTGGTCACGCTCACCCCTGACCTCCTCCCGCTTCCAGCCCCCCACCACGCCCCAGCCCACCTCTAGGTCACTGAGCTCCCTCCACTGAGGCTGGCTGATACCGATGGTGTCGAGGAGCCGGGAGAACTTGAAACGGTTCTCAGCTGAGTCGATGGCTTCAGGGGATGTGCCCAGGACTCGGCACTGCTGCCGATGCAACGCCATGGCCATGTTGTTGGGCAGCTGCCCGCCCATGGAGAGGATCACGCCTTCGGGGTTCTCTAGCTCATAGATGTCCATCACCACCTTGGTGTAAGAGGAGAAGCGAGTGGAGGCAGCCGGTGGTCAGGGATCTGGGCCTCCCTGGTCACTGCTCCTCACCCTCTACCCACTTCCCCTCACACCCCACAAGTTCCAAGGAATCTTGGGTCAGCCAGCCACTTCCATGTGACCCTGGCCCCGCAGGCTAATAAGCGGTCTTCATTCCTCTCACCTCAAAAGAGATCTCATCAAAGTACAGTCGGTCACACATGTCATAGTCTGTGCTGACAGTCTCTGGGTTGTAGTTCACCATGATGGTCTTATAGCCCATCTGTGACAGAGAGGGAAATGAGATTTAGCTAGGAAGTGGGAGGAAGAACAGAGAAAAACTAGGGCAAAACCCCCTTCTTCTTTTTTCTTTTTTTAAAGATTTTATTTATTTGACACAGAGATCAAGTAGGCAGAGAGGCAGGCGCGGGTGGGGGGGGGGGGCGGGAAGCAGGCTTCCTGCTAAGTGGAGGGAGAGTCTGATGCGGGGCTCAATCCCAGGACCCTGAGATCATGACCTGAGCTGAAGACAGAGGCTTAACCCACTGAGCCACCCAGGCGCCACAAAACCCCCTACTTCTAATGGCTGTGAGGGACACCTGCCTTGGGAGGGAAGCAGGGCCAGCACTGGAGGTATCAGAGAAGTATGCACGTGTTGGAGAAAAGACACATGCCCTGCGAGGCCAAAGACGGCCTAAGGGGAGGGCTCCCTCTCATACCTAACCCCACTCCTCCCAAAGCCCTAAGACAGATGGAAGTGTAGCAGTTAACAGAAAGTGCCAGGGTCAAGTGTGGGCAGAAGGCGACTGCTGGACCTGAATGGAGCAGTAAAGGGAACAGTATGAAAGACTAGCTCTCGGACCTTTCGGAGCTGCCGAATGCAGCCCACGGCACACCAGTCAAACTCAACGCTGGAGCCGATCCGGTAGACGCCAGAGCCAAGGACCAGGACATGAGGCGTTCGGAAGGTGAGGTCATGGGTGGTGCCCCAGTAGGTCAGGTACAAATAGTTGGTCTGGGCTGGCCACTCGGCCGCAACCGTGTCGATCTGTTTCACCGCCGGGCAGATCCTCTGTTCCTGCCGCAGCTTGCGAATGGCCAGCTCTGTGCTGAAGGAGAAGAAGGGTCAGAAACAGAGCCCTGGGGGGTGCAGCAGGGTGGACTATGTAGACGAGTGAGGTCCTGGGGCAGGGAACGGAGAGGAAGACAGCCCAGGGACGAAGGTCAGAGGCCTCCAAAGCTCCGAGGGCCATGCACTAGTACAAAGGCCCCACATCCTCCGCCCCATGCCCTCACCACCACCTCTGACCTCAGAACGGCAAGGGCAATCTGCTTGTCCGAGAAGCCAAGGCGCTTGGCCTGCTGCAGCAGGTCTGGGGGCAGAGGCCGTCCACGATGCTGTTCTAGCAGCTGCGTGTGCGCCACAATCCGCTTCATCCCGTGCAGGAACCAGCGGTCAATGCGTGTGAGCTCGTACAGCCGCTCCACCGAGTAGCCGGCCCACAGAGCTGCCGCCACCACGAAGATGCGCTTGTCGGTTGGCGTCTCCAGTTCCTAACGGGGAGGCAGACAGATGGATACGGCAGGACTGCGGAGAGGGACGTGTCCAAATGTTACACCTAACAGTCCCAATCCATTTGCAGCACCTCAGAAAGCCTGAAAGCAGCAGCGCCACTGTTTTAGGAGAGGAAGCTGCAGAAAAGGAACAAGAGCCAAAGCTCTGTGATGGCAAAAACCTGTAGGCAAATCTTGGCTCTGTCTCCTTCTGGCTGAGCAGCCAGCGTTATCAGCAAACTCCGCGAGCTCTCTAGGCCTGTCTCACTGTCCCTGGAAACGAGCTTAAGAATACATCCTCATGTAACTATAGAAGGGATGAACCGTGAAATTCTCAGCCATGTGGAAACACGGCAACACAGTAGCGACTGCTGCTCTTAGCCGTAACAAGCCCATGGGCTGAGGGCAGAGGGGGTCCACTTCAGGGGTGCTGCCAGGGGAAGGGAGCCACTTACCATATCACTGACCGGTTTTACCGTGTGATCAAAGCCCACACAGTTCTCATCTACCATCCGAAGAGCTTTCTGGAAGGCCTCCTCAAAAGAACGCCCAATGCCCATGACTTCACCTGGAGGAACAGGATGTAAGGACTGAGGGCCTGGAGGCAGGAGGTGCTGCTGCCCAGAATTTCCATGATTTAGTCAGGTCTCTTGGGACAAGTCCTACGGTGGTAATATGTACGGTGTCTCATTGTTGAGGAATCTTCCACAGAAGTTCCTTTCCTTAGCATTTTCATGACCTGTGTTTCTTAGTGACCCCGGAATCAAAATGTCTAAAATGGACATAGGGATACTGGGACATATCACAGTTTATCACAGTGACCCAACCCCCGACCGTTATCCACTTAACTTGCTTTATTCCAATGGTGATGACACTGTCTGAGATCTGTCTCATCCTTTCAAACTTCTCGACAGTCTGGATAACAGGAAGATGACCCACTACTTTTTGGATCCATCCAGATAATCACGTTTACAACACTTACTTTGAAGTATTTCTTCCTGGACTTTTTTTTCAAATAGGTTTTATATATGGTTATAGAACATGTACAATTTCTAACCTGCTTTTTCTCTCATAAGCTTGTTCCCACATTGCTGTGTGATCTTATTACCAAACGTTTAATTCCTTTATAATTTACCGTAACTGAACTGCTCACTTCTGGAAGGACACCTAGCTCTGAAGTGTTTATCCTTCTAAGTGAGGCTGTGATGTTTTTAGGGCTTTGGATTATCTCCTTAGGATATATTTTCAGAAGTGCAGGGGCAATAGATAAGGCCCTTAATAAATATTACTCGCCTCACAGAAGCTTGGGTTTCCTAATACAGACTTAAGTCTAACCACCTTCTAAGAAATATGTAGAATTATTTTAAACAATCTTTGCTCATAAACGAAAATGTTACCTCATTTTAAATAAATTTGTATTTACTAATAAAAGGGAACTCCTGTCTCTACAAACCTTCCAGGTTTGCTTATTAATCTCCTCTTTCATTAAGTTTTTTAACGTCCTCTGACAATTTACCCTAGGTCTTCAAGTATTTCTTAACAATGATATTTTTCTAATTACAATCCTAATTGTTTCTTTAAAAGAATTTTAAAACACTAAAATGCTAATAGTAGTATTAGGGAAGTGGATGATAAAGTGATTTTACTCAACTGCTTTGTAATATGCTTATATTATAAAAGTGTTGATTTGGGGAAAAAGAGAAACCCTCCACATTCATACGTGCATGTCTACGAAGACTCTGGAATCACTCACATATATACATATATACACATCTATCTCCAAATTAATCTGTGTGTGACATGATTATAGACGACTAGTCTTCTGTGGTTCAACTACTTTGCTAATCTCTCAATGTTCATATATCTTACTTAAATAATAAATGTTATAAAAAGTTACCAGGATCACATTCTAAGGACACTTCAACAGACATAAAACACTTAAAAGTCTCATCTGGGAATCAATCTTTTTCCTATTTTCAATCCACTTCTCTTTACCAACAACTTAATTATGGCTTCAATCCCATGTTTATTATAATTTTCATGTAACAGAAAATTCATCTCCAGAAGGAACAACTTGGCAGTCTTGTATGATTTCTAAAAATTCCAAAATAATATCTGAGCTTTCTTCGACTTGCCTGTTTAAAGGCTACTATTGCTCTTAATGGAAATTTGGAACATAATGAAATGCTCTTATCTTTAGCTGAAGCACTGTGGTATGTGAAATGCTTGCTTTGGTTGAAATGTTTCAGAACAGTCTGGAGTGACTTAAAGGGACACCAAAGGGAAGCATGGTGACTCAATTCCAACACATTCGACCACTGCTTGGATGTTGACTATTATACCCAGTCGTTCGCTGCTACGTTTCCTCGTTTTTATGAAAAATTTCTCAGATGTCCTACTCTGATCTCAAACGTTGTGTTAAAGCAAAAACAAAAACAAAAACAACGTAGTGACCATGGCAGAAAGCACCTGGAGGAGGAGATGGGCGGACACCAGCTGCCACGGCAGTTCTCAGAACAGCAGGCCTCACTTCCCCGAAGCATCAGTACTCAAATTCGCATAGAGAACAAACTGTCACTGGTATTAAAAGCCTATGATGAGGCCGTGGGCAAAATGCAACGCAAGGCCGTGGGTAGAGTTTCACAAAGCCGCTCTCGCGGCCAACAGGAAACAAGAGTGTGACAGAGGTGCGTGTAACTAGCAACTGGATCTAGCTTTCCATTCTTGGCTCTACCCTCTCCTCAGCCACGTCACCTTCCTTCCGCGGGCACCTCAGTTTACTCATTTGTCAAGCAGGAGAGAGGAGCTAGTCTGATGGCTAACACACCCTCCCAGAGATTCTGACATGCCCGCCATCCGGGGAGCAGAGGTGGCATGTATTTTCTGGCACAGAATTCCAGATGCCTCCGAGTTCCATTCTTGACGAGGACTATCAAGTTTGAAACGTCCCTGTGAGCTCTCAGAAACCATGTTCTCAAGCTGCTGCTAACACTGGATCTGAAAGGCTATGCCAGGGAACTAACTCTATGACATTCTAAATTCTTAGGGATGCTGGGACGCCAAAGGGTGACCTGAGGAAGGGTTTCCTGGGGTATGTCTCTCTCACCAACGCTCTTCATGCAGCTCCCGATCTTTGTGCTGACGCGGAGGAACTTGCTGAGGTCCCACCGAGGGATCTTGACCACACAGTAATCCAGGCTGGGTTCAAAGGCTGCTGTTCCCCCTGTCACGGAGTTCCTGGGAGCCACCAGGTGAAGGTGCCAGGACAGAGCGGGAGATGTAAACAGTGAGCTGCCCGAAAGCTTGCTCTGTCCGCACACATTCAGACCAATGTCCTTTCCATAATCCCTGTCCCATGAATGTTTTCTTCAGCTCCCCTCCCCGTCTGATCTTTCCCCACCCTCGTACCTGAGCTCCGGCAGAGGGATGCCCAAAGCTAGTTTGGCTGCCACATAGGCCAGTGGATAGCCCGTGGCCTTACTGGCCAGGGCAGAGCTGCGAGACAGCCTGGCATTTACTTCGATGATGTAATACTGCAAAAAGAGAGAGAGAGAGAGAGTGTCACCAGATAACTGGCCCAGAAGGCCTACCTAAGAGAGCTATCAGGAAGGCCAGAAAACAAAGCCCTCTCTGAAGAGAGAGATAGCAAAACCACCACCCCCAACCCAGTCCAACCCTATCAGGCAATCCTGACTTCTACTCCAAGGTCTGCAGGGTCAAAAGTCCTCAAAATTATGGACGGGGGTCTACCAGCTAGAACATCACCTCCAGGGCCTAGAGTCTCACCTGCTCAGACTCGGGATTCAAGGCGTACTGCACATTGCATTCCCCAACAATTCCAAGGTGCTGGGTCACCTTGATGGCTGTCTGCCGTAGTAGCTGGTATTCCCGGTCATTCAGCGTCTGGCTTGGAGCCACCACAATGGACTCACCAGTATGGATGCCCAGTGGGTCCAAATTCTCCATGTTACACACCTGTAAAAGAAGGTCCCATGGAAGGTCTCAAGAGAGACAGGAGACTGTGTCCCACGGCCTGTTGCTTCTGGTGAGAGCCCACTGTGGGTCTCAGGGACACTGAATCCTCACAGATCTGAGCGGCTGGCACTGCTCCTACCAGACCTCAGACTGCCTGACAGTACCCCCACCCCACCGTTACTCACCGTGACACAGTTGCCATAGGCGTCTCTCACCACCTCGTACTCAATCTCCTTCCATCCCTTCAGGGACTTATCGACCAGCACTTGGCTTGTATGGGCAAAAGCTGGGGCCACAAGGGCAAACAGCTCCTCCCTGTTGGAGGCAAAGCCAGAGCCCAGGCCACCGAGGGCAAAGGCAGCGCGCACCAGCACGGGATACCCCAGCCGCTCGGCAGCAGCCTGGGCCTGTAAAGAGCGGAAGAGATAAACAAACAGATCAGGCCTTGACTGCTGGCTGCACAGAGGGTGCCTGGCCCCAGAGAAAATAAGAAACAAGGACAATGACATCTTCCACCGTCCTACAGCCAGCCTCGAACCTGTTCGAGAGAATTTGCCGCCTCACTGGGGGCCACGTGCTCGCCAATCTCTGCCATCCTGGAGGCAAAGGCACGCCGGTCTTCCGTCAGTTCAATGGTCTCCACGGGTGTGCCCAGGACACGGACCCCATACCGAGCTAACACTCCGGCCTTTGTCAGCTCCACGCCACAGTTCAGAGCTGTCTGGCCCCCAAAAGTCAGTAAGATGCCATCTGGGCGCTCATTACGGATCACCTGAAGGAGAGGAATAATAAGCATTAGGACCTTGGGGGTCCAGAGGAGAGGAGCAAAGGAGTTTAGGACCCAAAAAGACCACAGGATCCCCCTACCCAGACCAGCCTTACCCCAGTCATACCTGCGTTACGTAGTGAGGTGTTATGGGAAGGAAATAGACCTTGTCAGCCAGCCCCTGGGAAGTCTGCACTGTGGCGATGTTGGGGTTGATCAGCAAAGTCTGGATGTTTTCTTCCTTCAGGGCCTTAATCGCCTAAAGGGACAAAAATGGCCTATCAGCCTTGCCCGCAAAAACAAGACTATCAACGGTCTTAGACCCCCAGCGTGTCTCTTCTCTCCCTCCCTGTGCTCTCAGTCCCTAATAACCAATTCCTTTTCCTCAGCACCTCACCTTTCCACACGTTCCCCAAATCTCCTGGTTCATTCCCTCCCTACAACCAACGTTCACGCCTCAGCCCTCTCAAGACTACCTGTTCCTGAGGGTCACACACCCAGAGGGACAGGGACGGACACACTTTACCTGAGAGCCTGAGTAGTCAAACTCTCCAGCTTGGCCAATGGAGAGGCCCCCAGAGCCCAGGATCAGAACCTTCCGTGGTGGTGGAAGCCCAGAGCTTGGGCTGGGAATTCCAGGTGGACAGAGGCGCTCAACCAGCCGCTCTCGAACTGTGGAGGCCAAGAAAGTCATAGAACGTTCGAGCTGAATGAGAGCTGAGAGAGCATCTACATCAACCCCCTCACTTTACAGCAGAATTCAGAGTAAGTCATCCCTCTAATGAGTAGCAGAGGCAGGACAAGAACCTAGGACTCAAGACCCTGGAGCTCGTTTTCCCGGAAGAGGCATAAATAACCGTCGTGGCTTGGCTGCTTTCCCACCTCATCCCCTTCACCTACCAAGCACATCTCCCTTTCCTGCGGGCATGTCCATCTTATTATGCCCATCCCAGAGCCAACCCTGTTCTTCGTTCTCCACAACCTGGATCTACTCAGGTGCTTACCTGTCTGGCCCCCAGGGTTCCCGGCTGTGGCTTCTTTCACAGTTTCCAGAAAGATATCAAAAAGTAACTCCATGTCTGAAGGACCAGCTTGGTGCTCTGGGTGAAACTGAACACTGTCGAAGAGAGAACATGTGTCGAAGAGATGGGGTCATGGAACCCGCCATCATCCCTGGCTTGGAATTGGCAGTCTCGGGGGCAGGTAACAGGAGAGATGATGGGGCCCACTGCTGTGCTTTACTTTTTTCTCTTCCAGACCCTGGGGCTTCCACGCTGTAGAGAGTCAGTCACCCTGATGGAATCGCCCAGACTCACCTGAAGAACGGCAGGCTGTCGTGTACGATGCCTTCATTGGAACGATCGTTGGCGTTGGTAAAGAGAGGAAGCCAGCCTGCTGGCAGTGAGTCTGTTTCCACAGCAAAGCCGTGGTTCTGGGATGTCAGAAAGCAGCGCCCAGACCCCACCAGCAGGCATGGCTGATTATGGCCTCGGTTCCCATATCTGGAGATGGAAGCACACTGAGTCACTGGTCCCTTTCAACACCCCCCCCACCCTTCACCACTCTACCGAACCCAGCTTCTGTTGCACTCAGCACCCTCAACCGACCCCTGCTCCTGTTTCAACACTAACCAACACCAACTCTATTCCCATCCCCAGACTCCCCACCACTCACGTCAGTAGTGCGGGCCTTCCTCTCCCCACAAGTCCCACCTCATCTTGTATGTCTTGGCCCCAATGGCTAAGGCCAACAGCTGGTGTCCCAGACAGATCCCGAAGACAGGTCGGGGATTAGGCTCAGATAAGACACGGCTCAGTGTGGATACCACACTGGGATAGGAGGCGGGGTCACCAGGGCCATTACTCAGGAAGACACCCTCATACTCTGGAGGGGGCAGAAAAGATGATGTCAAAACCAGTCGTCGAACCAGAGAGACACACTCGCAGCCCTTACCATCAGAGCAAAAGCCCTGATCTCTGTCTCCTTCCCTGCAACTTAGAGCAACTAGACCAAGGGACAGATCTTCCCCCCCCATGCTGCCTGCCTGAAGCCCTGTACACACCCCAGCTACTCACCCCGGTTGTCTAAGGCATGGTCCCACGGTACCACCGTGACCTCAGCACCACGCTGACAGAGACATCGGATCTGATTATACTTGAGGCCACAATCCAAAGCAAGGATCCGAGGGGTGCCCCCTGCATTGAACACCCGTGGAGCCTGAGGAAAAAAGGGCAACAGTTGGCAGCTGCGATCAGTAAGGACACACAACACACACGAACCCCTGCCTGAGGCCTCAGCTCATCTGCCCTCAAATGATCACCCCAGTTATAATAACTGTAGTGATAATAAAACTACCCACTCTACCTCGGTACCTTAATTGAGACCTCTGGCACCAGGGGGCGGGCATTCGGGTCCAAGAAAGGCAGTGCTGAAGGCTCTGTCCCATCCTGGACCAGCTTCCCCAGCAGAGACCCTTGCTCTCGCAACTTCTTAGTCAGCTCCCGAGTATCCACTCCTGTCAAAAGAGCGCACTCTGAGAGATCACACTCCCTCAACTCAGTCATGCGTGAGGTCAGACTTTCAGAAGCACTGCATTCCAGAACCCTGAGTCACACACAGCTGCTCTAGGGGCATCAAGATCCTGGGCCATCCTGATGGAAGTACACTACCATGAAGTGTTCTTGCTAAAAATATCACATCTGAATTGAACCACAACTTCTAGATTTGTTTACAGAAAATAATACTGGGACACAACGAATAAGCTAAACAAAACTACAGGAGCGTAATCAACAAAACGCGGATTGTGGGATGCTGGAAAGGAAGATGCACTTATTTTTGTCAAATAAGTTTGTTGATCAAAGGGACATATCAACCGAATGTAATACAGAGATCTTACTGAGATCTAGATTCAAAGAAGCAGTAAAAATAATTTCAGTAAGAAATTATAAATGTTGCCTGGATTTTTGATATTAAGCAATTACTGTTACTTTTTTTAAAGACACAATAATGTTATTGTGGTTTTGTTTTAAAAAGGATTCCTGATGGCTTTTTTCACAGACACTGCATTATCTGTGGATGAGAGGATACAATGTTTGAGATCCGCTTCGAAAAAATGAGGGGGTTCTAGTTGTAGTGGTGAAATAAATTTAGTCCTGAGTTAATGACCACAGAGGCTGGGGGTTCATTTTATTATTTCCTCCTTTTGTATGTTTGAAATTTTCCATTGGAGCAAGAGCTCAGTTCCTTCTCCAACCCCCAAACTCCAATGTAAACCTTCCAAATCTGATACATTCTATCACAACCTTGGACTCAAGGCCCAAAAGTGTGTAAGACATCTCTTCTTTCCATGCAGGCACCTGGGCTCTGCCCAGAAATGATCACACTTGCGCCATACCTTGCAGGCCAGGTATCCCGTGCTGCTGCAGCCACTGGTGTAGGGTGCGGGTAGCACTCCAGTGGCTGGGCGTGGGGCAGCACTCTCCCACCACCAGTCCTGCCACATGGATCCCCGAGGATTCAAACCACTGTCAACCGAAGTAAGAGACTGTGAGGAGCCCAGGCCACATATCTTCCTATCTTCTTTTCCCATCGTACAACAGGGGCCCTACACTTCAGCCACGCTGAAAGGATTGGTCAGTCCCTTAACACACCAAGCAACTCATGCTTTTTTCTTTCCCCATATGAAACACTGAACACCAGGCCCCCATTAATAACGGAGAATGAGCTTTTCCTTTCCTTCCCTTTCTTTTATCCAAAACAGAGATTACAAATCCCACTTCTGTGCAGATACCCAGGGCAGCCTGTGCCTCCTTAGGGTTCACCTAGACTCATTTTACTTCTTGCTATTTACATTGTATATAAATGTGTTTCTGGATCTCCCTACCACAGGAACTATGAAGGCCTCAGGAACAAGGAGTCTGACACATAGCAGTCAACAAACATTTACTGAGTGCTCACGTAGTGCCAGGCATTGTAAGAGACGTTGGGGGAGGAGCAGTGAGTGTGCAAAAAGACAAGGTCCGGTCTTCACCATGTTAGTTTGCTACTTAAGGAGCCTGAAAATTGGGGCACCTGGGTGGCTCAGTCGGTTAAGCCTCTGCCTTTGGCTCAGGTCATGATCTCAGGGTCCTGGGATAGAGCCCCGCATTGGGCTCTCTGCTCAGTGGGAAGCCTGCTTTCCCCTCTCTCTCTGCCTACTGCTCTGCCTACTTGTGACTTCTTTCTCTGTCAAATAAATAAATTTAAAAAAAAAAAGAAGCCTGAAAATTAACAAAGCAACAAGCAAGTAAATAAGATTATAATTACAGAGTATGCAAAAAACAGAATGTAAGATAGATGCAAATGCTTTATTTTATTTTTTTTTTAAGATTTATTTATTTATTTGACAGAGAGAGATTACAAGTAGGCAAAGAGGCAGGCAGAGAGAGAGAGGAGGAAGCAGGCTCCCTGCTGAGCAGAGAGCCCGATGCGGGACTCCATCCCAGGACCCTGAGATCATGACCTGAGCCAAAGGCAGCGGCTTAACCCACTGAGCCACCCAGGCTCCCGATGCAAATGCTTTATTAAATAAAAAATTCGGGCGCCTGGGTGGCTCAGTGGGTTAAGCTGCTGCCTTCGGCACAGGTCATGATCTCAGGGTCCTGGGATTGAGTCCCACACAGGGCTCTCTGCTCAGCAGGGAGCCTGTTTCCCTTCCTCTCTCTGCCTGCCTCTCTGCCTACTTGTGATCTCTCTCTCTATCAAATAAATAAATAAAATCTTTAAAAATAAATAAATAAATAAATAAATAATTCAAGGTAGGACAGTAAGCATGATTATGCCCCTCCCCCCTTAGTAGGGGATTATCATTTTTTAAAAAGTTAACGCAAATTCGCTACCCAGTATATAAGCATTTAATAACTAAATAGAGAACTGGGTCAACTATTTGGGAGGGGATGGCATACTGAAGTCACATATGTTTAGTGACAGAAGGTTTAAAAGACGATGGCTGTTGAGTGTTCCTCAGGCATCTGCAGGATAGTGTGGCAGAACCCTCCACGGGTAGACTCATCTGTATACGAACGGGTGCCCTCATAGCACATGTGCCACAGAAGCATCCATGGGGGACTTTCACCCTGGTCCTGTTAGTTGTCTCGGTTTTGCAGATTTGTAAATGCTTATTTTGTCAGTGGGTCTACAGCTGACAAAGCTGAAGACGGACCATATGTTAACCACCACACTGCATTATAAACAAGAAAGTAGTCTATTTACAGATTGATGATGAGGAATGGCCCCTTCCAGGACCTAGCGTTCCTCTCCTAAGAGGGTGAATTAAAGAATTAAAGGCTCACTAAGCGGGGAAAACCAGGACAAAATGCACTTCAAGGAATACTGCACCTAGGCTGGGGTGGTTTCCACTAGTAATTTGTCAATTTTTTTCATTAGTTGAACTCTTGGTGCAACTTAGTTTCCAAATTCCAGAGAACAGGTAGAACCTCACTGTGGGAGGAGACTGTTTTCTTATCTAGAGATAAGAACTACTACTGAAAAGTGGCAAAAATGAGTCAAGGTCAGGAAAATAAGTTTAAAAAGAGTATCAGCGGGGTGCCTGGGTGGCTCAATCTGTTGGACATCTATCTTCGGCTCAGGTCATGATCCTAGGGTCCTGGGATGGAACCCCATGTCTGGTACCCTGCTCCTGGGAAATCTGCTTCTCCCTCACCCTCTGCCTGCTGCTCCCCTGGCTCGTGCTATCAAATAAATAAAATCTTAAAAAAGAAAAGAAAAGAATTATCAGCCTGACTGTGTGGTAGATGAACTGGGACCCACTCCCACTGGGAAGGGTGTGACCCTAGCTTCCAGTTCCTTTCCTTTCCCACTATGTAATCTTTTTTTTTTTTTAAAGATTTTATTTATTTATTTGAAAGGGAAAGACAGTGGAGAGGGAACACAAGCAAGGGGAGTGGGAGAGGGAGAAGCAGGCCTCCTGCTGAGCAGGTAGCCCAATGCAGGGCTAGATTCCAGGATGCCGGATCATGACCTAAGCTGAAGGCAGCTGCTTAATGCCTGGGCTACCCAGGTGCCCCTCTTACTCACTATGTAGTCTTAAAGCATTGCCCCTATCACACCACTCTGCTGCTAAAAAATCTTCACCAGTTCCTTACCAAAGCCCAGACTCTCTGGCTTGGCATCCAGCGAGCGTTCTGTGCCTCTCCAGATACTTCAAGCCCTGGGTAGGATTTGTCTTATCACTTCAAGTGTGTGTGTGTATCTTTGTTCTCTCCAGGATGCCCAACTTAATGTCAATGTCTTCACTTGACTAATAGTTAACGATCATTGGTTTGAAACGGAAAGTAGAGAAAGCATTTGGGTGTGGCTACCTTACTGAGACCGAACTCATCCACTTCATCTGCGGGGATGCCATAGTTGCCGATCAGAGGATATGTCAGCACTAAGATCTGTGCTTTGTAGGAAGGGTCAGTGAGGGCCTCGGGGTAGCCGACCATGCCGGTTTGAAACACTGCAAGAAAAAGGCAGGGCTGGGGCTCGGGCAGGGCTGGGGCTCGGGCAGGACATCCTTCACAACACTGCCCTGCGCGATGACAATGCCCCAGCGGTGGCTGCCTTGACCTTGAGGGATGAAAGGGGCTGGGATGGGGACAGGGGCACCAAATAGGGGTGGGAGGAGGGTATGCAGGCGGGAAAATGGCGGGTTTGGGCAGGGCAAGCTGGGCAGAGAGGGGCAGCAGAGAGTGGGATGAGGTCGGCAACCGGCTCGAGCTTGCTTACCCACTTCCCCGGCAGTCGACACAGTGGCCCCAAAGGGCTGGCCCCGCAGGACCGACCCATCCTCCAACATCAGGGCCGCCATGGGAACGGAGCTCAGAGGCGGGGGCGAGCACAGAGAAGCGGCAAGCGCAGCAAGCCCCAGCCGGTGCTGGAACCACGTGAGGTCGGCGCGCCAGGAGTCGGTCCACGTGGCTAACCGCGCCGGTGGCTGGAGCGCGGGCCGCGGAAGGCGCAGGAGCTCCAGGCGCGCTGGGCGGAGGCGGACTGCGGCGGCGCGAGCTGCCGGCAGCGTGAGGGGCGGGGCCCAGCACGCAAGGGGCGGGGCCAAGCTAGCAACAGCGCGTCGGGCGTCTCCTCTACTCTCCCTCCCCACCAACTCCGCCCCACTGCAAAGTCCTGGGAAAACTAGAAAAGAAAACCTGACTATCCAAAAGCGCTCTCTCCCACTTTAACCAAAGAATACCCAAAGCCAGGTCGCCTCTCTATAAAAATAAACAATAAAGAACGACAAGAAAAGGTGTTTATTATAGTCATGCACAAATGGGGCACTGGTCTCCGTCCATTCCTGGACTGCAGTGTCCACAACACCCCAAGGCTATGCCAACTTTCCATCTTCCTGCCAAAGATGGCTTCAGTCTTGAGGAGGATCTGCTAGCCAATCATCCTGTCTAAGAAGAAAATCTCCCTGGCTGGGCTCGGCTAGATCGAGAAGATTTTTAGGTCAGTAGGAAGACCTATGTGGTTCATGAAGTCTTAGCTTTCCGGCGTTGGGTCCCCCAAAGCAGAATGGAGATGGATAATGTGGTAGATCCCAGAATACCGAAGAACATAAGCAGTGAGAAGGAACCCTGTGAATGACCAAAAATAAAACAAACAAAAAAAAAACCCTCCTTATATATGATGACATCAAGAACTACATCCTAAAACCTAGTTCTTTCCTAGTATACCTATCCCCTTACCCAGGGCAATTCTCTTACAGTTTCCTTCTTTAGATAATGTGCATCAGCTCTGGTCTTAGGGCTCTTCTTTCAGAGAGGTTCTTCCTTATGCATTTCTCTTATCCCCAATTAGAAGGGCTAATTCCTCACCTGGCGCATACACTTGTAGCCATGGAAGCCATCAGCACAGACACATTCCAAGAGACCTGGACCATCAGGTACACAGGACCCATTCTCAGGACACATTTCTGTGAACCAGAGAAAAACAGGAGACATCACTGAATCTCATTATGTAGGTTTCTCAAATATCTGCTTCAACTTAGATTATCTCAATTATTTCTAGGTCAAAAAGCAGAGAAGATGTCAGACAATCAGAACACAACAAAGTCAAAGTGAGCAAGACAATTATCCTATGGTTTCACTCATATGTGGAATATAAGAAACAGTGCAGAGGATCATGGAGGAAGGGAGGGAAAACCGAATGGGAAGTCATCAGAGGGGGGAAAAAAACCATGAAAGAATTTTATTATATTCAATTTTTATATTGACCAACATATAGTACATCACTAGTTTCTGATGTAGTATTCAACGACTCATTAATTGTGTAGAAAGATTCTTAACTATAGGAAAGAAACGGAGGGCTGCTGGAGGGGAGGTGGGTGGGGGGTGGGGTAACTGGGTGAGGGCATTAAGTAAGGCACATTGATGTGATAAGCACTGGGTGTTATATACAACTGATAAATTATTGAACACTACATCTGAAACTAATCATGTACTACTATATGGTGGCTAACTGAATTTTTAAAATTTTTTAAAAAGAACATAACCACAACAATACATCTTATGACCTTTTTTTCCAAGGGATTAGAAGTTCAGAAACTTGAACAAGAGGGACTTAACCAACTTTACTGACAGATCTAAAACAGAGAATGCAAGGGAGGAAAGGCAGTTCCTGAAAGAGTGGAGATGAGACAACATACCTTGGTCCCCCGTGCTGTTGCAAAAGTTCCTTTGCCCTTGGCAGGTTTGGTTTTTTGTGTAAAAGGTGACAGTATTCCAGGCATTAATACCTCCAGGACAGCTGACATCTTGGGGCAGTATCCTGAAAACAACACAGGCAGTCATAATGCACAGCCCAAAGTTGCTGAGCTCACAGCACTGACCCTCTTTGGTCCTCTCCCCAACACTATACCCTTACTCACAGAGTCTGGAGCTGGGTAAAGCCACGGAAGGTGTTGGCCAAGTCATCTTTGAGGGGGTTTGCTTGCAGGTCTCTGCAAAGCATACACGGTTAGTGCTGTGCTCTAGGAAAACACTGTACTTCCATTCCCACATCTTCCTAGGCTGATAATCCAGTTCTTATTCTGAGTTGTCCAAGTTTGAACATTCATATTTAAACATCTTTTTAGGATCCATCCTCAAAGATTTTCCCATCAACCCTTCACCATAGTTGCCGTCGGGGAGGATAACTAACCACTTACATGATGACAGCAGTATGTGCCTGAGGAAAATTTGGACCAGGGTCCTTTAGAGAACAGTTCTGGAGATCCAGCCTGAGGAAACACAGTAATCGCTGTAATTATATGTCTCTCTCCACCTACGGTAAGCTAACATAACCCTCTTTTTGGCTAATATTAATTAAACACAGCTGTGTTCAGGGCCACACACTAGATGCTGTGGTGGGTGTTTCAATTCTGCCCTATCCAGTTCAGTCACCACTAGTTATGTGTAGCTAATTAGGTAAAAAAATTTAAAAATACAGTTTTTCATTTGCACTAGCCACATTTCAAGTATTCAGTAACCACTCACCATGTGATTAGTAGCTATTACGTTGGAGAGTACAGATATGGAACATTTCCATCATAGCAGGAAGTGCTATCAAATAATACTGTTCTAATCAATAGTATCTATGCATCTGTGCATCTATTGGAAGAAATTTGTTCCTTGTCTAAGTTAGTGAATCTCACACTGTATTGTTATGATTCTCAGATCCACAAATGGCCTTCAAATGGGAAAAAAACTCAAGTCACATAAATGACATTTTTTTCCAAGTGCATTTTCTGTCACAGACTGGAGACAAATTACTGGATATTAAGGACCAGGCCGCATTATTTTTTCTTCACTATATATTATTGTCTGTTCCTTTATTCTTCAAATATTTACTGTCTACTCTTTTTTTTAAGATTTTATTTATTTATTTGACAGAGTGAGAGAGCACAAGCAGGGGGAGTGAAAGAGGGAGAGGGAGAAGCAGACCCTCCACTGAGCAGGGAACCCAATGCAGGGCTTGATCCCACAACCCTAAGATCATGACCTAAGCCAAAGGCAGCCAGTTTACGGACTGAGCTGCCTAGGCACCCCTACTGAATGCCTATTAACCGCAAAAATTGGAAGAAAAAGAAAACCCTCAGTATCTTAGCTTTCAAGTGCCTTATAATGTAGTAGAGGAAAACCATCGCCAAATATAAAAACAACGTAAACATTAAATTATAATCTAAAAGAAATCACAGGACAGTATATGAATAATTTTGAACTGTATAGACACTAAGGATTAGAAGTTAAAAAAAAAAAGACATTATTCTAGCATTGAGTAGAGCATTCACAGAGGATGCTGGAATTAAAGGATGGCTATGTTTTAATTTGGTGGAGGAAGGAAATTTCAGGTAAGGAGAAAGGCCTGAATGAACAAAGAAACAAAAGCGGAATGCTTTCGGAAGTAGGCCAGTTTGGTTCAAGCCAGACCCTCATGAAAACTTTTAGTGGACAAATAATTGGGAAAAATTATTGAAAGTGGATTGAGACCAATCTGTCGTGGTTTATGGTTTGAACTTTATCCTGAAGGCAACAGACCATTCTAATTTTAAAACCAGATGATGGGGAAAAAATTTTTGGTTTTCAGATAGTTTCATATAGAGAAGTATTGAGGTAATCAGGGAGAGAGGAGAATGGGAGCAAGACAGATGACATTTGGGATTCTGAAGTGATTGTGCACTCAAGAGGAAATGTTTAATAGGAAGCAAAAAGTACTCACGTGTACCTGCAGGTTGGAGGGGGTCGAGGATACTAAAAGAGATCTAGTTTGGGGAACACCTGCATGGTGGTTATAGCTGAAGCCCTAAGAGTGAATCCTCAGAGTGTAAAGGGAGAAAATGCAGGGACTAACCTTCATTAAGGGGACAGAATTTACAGAAGAGGAATTTGTCTCGAGACAACCATGAATTCCTAGGAAGGGAAGAATACCCTATAAGCAAAGCACTTTGGAGGCTAAAGGAGCTGTTTCCCCAGAAACACACACTCACCAGAGTTGAAAATAAACAAAAGAACAAAACTTCTTTTAAGAGGAAGCCTATAGGGGCACCTGGGTGGCTCCGTTGGTTAAGCATTTGCCTTAGGCTCAGGTCATGACCCTGGCATCCTGAAACAGAGCCCAGCATCCCACTCCCTGCTCAGTGGGGGAGTCCGCGTCTCCCTCTCCCTCTGCCCCTGCTCCCGTACTCTCTTGCTCACTCTGCATCTCAAATAAATAAATATTTTAAAAAATAAGAGGAAGCCAGAAGGGGTTTTTTTTAAATGGGCAAAAATTATGACTTCTAGGTAGTTCCAACCAGGAAGATCACAGGATTCTTTACTTAGCTAAAAATGCTGTAACACATCTAAATGTATGAGAATCGAGAATCATGATTTAGATGCCCCCAAAACAGGCACCAGTATTTATTCCAAAAGCCAATCAGGCAAGCCTTCAAGAATCTGGGGCAGGAGTATGTGGGTGCCTGGGTGGCTCAGTGGGTTAAGTGTTGGACTCTTCATCTCAGTCCAAGTCTTTAACTCAGGGTCCTAAGTTCAAGCCCCACATTGGGCACAAAGCCTACTTTAAAAAAAAAAAAAAAATCCAGCTTGGGAACTCTTCCAGTATCCACAGTTGTGTTTTCCTCCCTCACCCCACGATGGTGCCCTCCTGATTCAGGCAGCAGCGGGAGTGCAGCATTAGCTCTGGTGTCTGCTTACAATAAAGAGCCACTTCCGACAAATCTTGCACACTCCCTGGACACAGCATGCATATCTGCAGAAAAGAGAAAGGTATTAGGATTCCAGAAAGAAATGCCAAGAACAGAACAAATAGGTAGCAAAAGTTAACTGCCAGTACACTCTTCGGAATTCCTTTAATACTGGTCTGGTAAAGTGTCCTATCTTTGTTTTAAGTTTGACTCGGGGACTCATTTCTTCGCCTCGAGTCAGAAGCCAAAAATCAGCACACTAGAGGCTTGCTGCACCAGACCTTGTCCAGGAAAGGACATCTTTTAAGATCACTGTTCGAACATACTTATTATGCTCTCTCCAGTGACTTTTCAATCTAACAGACCCGGTTTGGCCAGGTATAAAAGCACTGCAGGTACACAAAGAACTCATCAAGCTTTACACAAGGTACAGTACTGCCCGAGCACAATATACGGCATTTGCGCGTGATGAGCTTGAAGAGCCAGAGAACTCGACCGTAGCCGAAAATTTTAAAGTTACTCAGATTAAGGAACAAGGAAATCAGATTTTAAAGGTCTACGTCAGCAGGGCGAGGGCACCGGGAGACCTGAGCAGCGTGAGTACTCGGGAGCCGGGCCGGCTGGGCTACAGCTAGGGAAGCCTCGGGGACCGAACCCGAGCCACGGGCGGGTTGGGGAGAGGGGAGATCCGAGGGCGGGAGAGCGCGAAACAAGGTTGCCCAGCAGCTCTGCTTCAGCCCGACCTCTAACTTGCTTCTGTACCTCGGGTAGCGCCAGAGCCCTTTCCGCGCCCAGAGCGAGGAGCAGGGTCGCTGCCCAAGGGACCAGGAATGAAGCACAACCCTGCCCGCGAAGAGCCATTTTTCGCTCCCTCCGTCCTTTTCAGCGCCTCGCGAGACTGGCGCGTGTGGCTCCGCCCTCCCCGGGCGTGGTCTAGTCGCCCCGCACTGGTTGGGGCTTGCCGCTGCTTGAAGAGGTCAGAGCTCTTCTCTGCACTCTAATCCCCGTTACGGCGGACGGCCCAACGTCCTCTCGTTTTCCCCTGCTAGAGAAGGCCGCCCCGCCGCCGCTCTTTCAGCTGCGCACTCCTCGCTTCCGGACGCCGAGGTTGCGCCACCGCCGTGGTCCGGGGCCTTCTCCGTTCGCCCTCAGTAAACATGGCGGCGCCACGTGAGGCGGCCAGGGGGCGGGCCCCCGCTGTCACTCAGCCGGCATGTGGCAGGCCCGGCTCGGCCGCCGCGCTGCACCCAAAGGTGGAGACCCGGCAAATGGGCCGCACCCGGGCGGGCCAGCGTATGGGGACCCGTGCCAGGAGCCTCCCGAGAGTAGTGCGGTGGCGGGGAGGGGCGGGGCGAGCTGGTTCCCCGCGTGGAGGCGTGGGAAGACCTGAGCTGAGACCGCCTGGTGTAGTGGTTCAGCTACCTCACGTGTGGAGGGAAGGCGGGAAGCCAGCAAATAAAGAGGGTAAGGGTGATAGAAGAGCGAAGAGTGAAGGGCAAAGCCCGGCGGGAGGAGACGAGTCTGGGCAGGCTCTGGGCACCCTGGCACCTTCATCTCAGTCCGGAGACCGCGTGGCGGCCGGATCCTGGGTGAGGAGGGAGGAGCGGGAGAGGCGCTCGCCGGCCGCCTTATCTCCTTTTCCTTCCCAGAGAAGCGGAGCGATGCTGATCTCAAGGAAAACGACTGAACCTTCTTAGCACTGGCTGAGCCGCGGAGGTAAGGGAAAGGCGAGCGCTGCCCCCGGCTGGCCCTGGGGACCCCGCGCGCGCAGGGGACTGCGTGTTGCCTTTGATTAGCGCCAGGCAAAAGCTCATCAAAGCTGACTCATCTTGAGTGCTGGGCCGGCCCGGCTTCTCTTCCCTATACCCGCAGGTTATGTAGACTCTCCTTGAAAGGATTTACCTTCCGTCGGCTGGCGCGTCCTCTGGGGCAAGGGTGTAGTTCTTAGCATTTTAATGAGGTACCTGAGCTTTCAGATCTCGAAGAATTCGAGGCACAAGGGCAGATTTTGAAGGAATCTTTCTCGGGACAGTGGGTCCTGCAGTGGTCCCCTTTGCCTTTTGTAGGAGTCAAGGTAATTCAGAGCAGGCGGGCAGGGGGGGCGGTGGTGATGTAGAAGCTCCTCTTCCGTTTCTGTGTGTGTTGTACTTTTAGAAAGGGGTCTCACAGCTCACTACTGAGCGTTACAGTTTCCGTGAAACCACTGTGCTCTTTTGGCTCCCTCGCTGAGAGAGATGCTACTTCATGGGGTTTAGAGCCATAGAGTTTTTAGAAAGCCAGTAACTATCCTGTTCTTAGAATCAGAATCTCGTCTGAGGAACACTTTGTTACAGGGTCAGGTTTTTCCTGTCTTGCCTGGCTCTCTGTTCAGCCATCCAGGAAAGTTCTCTGCATCTCATGCAAATAGGATTCTATCTAGAAGCTCCACCAATTTACCCCAGCGGGAGAGTCCCCCGTTCTGTATGCCCGTGTTCTAGTCTACACTGAGACCATTTTTGCTTTCTAACCACCGTAGCGTTTACTGCTAACTCTTTACAGCTGCACATTCTTACGGGCACACAGCAGACACCTTCGCATATTCTCTAGTATTTACCGTCACCTCTGTCATAGTACAATTTGCCAAAGAGGAGTGAGAACTAAAAGATGTTGCAATGTACAGAAGCCCGGGGCATCTTTAGGTTAAACCAGAGTGGTCTGTTGGGAACACTATTCTGGGTACTAGCATTTTGTGACTCATAGAGCATGTGATCCAAGAGTTGCCGCCTCCAATTTCCTCTCTTTGTTGGCCCCACGAGGTTCAGAGTTCAGGTTTGTTCCGGGTAAGACCCTATCTTGACAGCCAGGCGACATCTGCCCGAGAACACAGTGTGAGTGAACCAGAAGACAGACAGGCTGATCTTTCTCCTAGTGGGCAAGAACAGAAGACACAGGTTATATTAATGTGTGTCTAGATTAGTTGGAATCTAAACTTTGTTCGGTGAATGACTGATTACAGTTAACATTCTGCTGCCGCCCAGGTTCTAGGAATAGTAAGGATGGGCCCCTTGGTAAATCACCTGTCCTAGCTGCAGATAACATTCTTTCTTTCTCCCTTGTTTTTTGTCATGCCCTGTAACCTTAAGGAAGTTCTTTAACTTTTCTGACTCTATTTTCTTGAGAACTAGACAGTGTTCACTTAAAGTTCATAAACCAGAGAGGTGGTTTGTTAAAAGTGATAGCAAAGGGTGCTTTTTTATTATCATTATTAAAGTTCATGGCACACTTCTGGGTTACAAGAAGTTAAGAGCTGAGTTGCTTCACTAAAAAAAAAGAAAGAAAGTGGGGGTATTCAGAAAGTGTTAACTGATCATTTAGGCTGTCTGAAAACCTGACATGCCTTGGTATTTTTTCCTCCATGTCAATGAGTATATCGTGGTGTAAATGAATTGTGGATGGATGGGGAATCAGGAGACCCGAGCTCTAATCTAGACTGACAATAATTGGCTCTGTAGTTCTGGAAAGATCACTTGAGTCATCTGGACCTCAGTATTTTTGTTGGTAACTGAGGGGGTCATGATAGTGATCTCTTAATGTTCCCTTAAGTTTTCAAGTAGTATAATCCTGTCCTTGTTCTGAGGATAATGCTGTATTCTTTGAGGATTAGTATTTTTTTTTTTAAAGATTTTATTTATTTATTTGAGAGAGAGAAATCACAAGTAGATGGAGAGGCAGGCAGAGAGAGAGGGGGGAAGCAGGCTCCCTGCTGAGCAGAGAGCCCGATGCGGGACTCGATCCCAGGACCCTGAGATCATGACCTGAGCCGAAGGCAGCAGCTCAACCCACTGAGCCACCCAGGCGCCCGAGGATTAGTATTTTTGGTGGAAGAGTCAGAAAAGCAACTTTCCCATTTCCCATGGCTCCTACTTTCTAATTCCCTCTAGCACACAGTGCCAAGGGTGACTTAGAGTGAAAAGCCTAATCCAGCTAAGAATGCTGTTGAATGTGAGCTCCCTGTTCCCCACTCTGGAGCCTCTAGGACTGAGCTGGAGTTTGGGGGCCATAGGGTGATAGGGCCATTTGGATCACATTGATTGGTTCCCTGAAGGGGCCAGAGCAAATAGCTGCTGAGCTTCGCTCCGCCCCTAATTGCCCATTTCACCCCAGCTACTTATAGAGCCAGACCCTCAGCTTCAGCCCAGCTCCAGACACTGCTTCTCCAGGCAGCGCTGCCTCCCAACAGAGATTACTTCTCTAGGTAGGTTCCTGCTACAGGAGGAGAGGAGCTCTTTCCCTGGCCGTTCCCTTGCCCCAGCTCCCTGGCTGGCTGGCTTCTCTGTAATCTAACTGGGAACTCCTGGCTCCCGCACATTGCCCTCTCACTTTTGCATCCCGGCACTGTTCCCAGGTCTGCTGTTGACTGTAGTGTTACGGGCAGAGGACCTGAGAAGTGGGTGGCAGGGCTTCTCTAGTAGTGTTGGGGAGAATGAAGTGGTTGGCCTGGGGATATGTGGAATGGACTTTGGGGCTGCTATGTGGGTCAGTTCACTGGGGATCAGTGTTGAGAAGGGGTCCTATTAAGAAGGTGACACTGGGAATATGGGAAGTGGGGGCTGAGGCTAGGGGAAAGAGAGGAAGCCAAGCTGTGATTAGTCTCTCGTTCTTCTCCCCTGCAAGGCTGTGGTGTCAGGCTGGGGTCTGCTGGCTTAGTGCACTGGAGTGACTCAGTCTGTGCCTACAGGTGGGGGCGGGAAGTCTTTGAAAAGAAATGTGGGCCAGAGTTGATTTTTCTTTTGTGATTGGGGTGGAGACCTAAGAAGGTTTGTTTTTTGTTTTGTTTTGTTTTGTTTTTTAAGATTTAATTTATTTTAGTGAGGAGGGTGAGGGGCGGAGGGAGAGAGTATCCCAAGCAGACTCCAGACCCAGCGGTGTAGGGGTGTACTTGAGTGCACACTGAGTGCAGACCCTGACACAGGGTTCAATCTCACGATCTGATTGCACCACCCCCTCCAGGCGCCCCAAGAAGGTTCTTTTTATTTTTCAAGATTTTATTTATTTATTTGACAGAAAAAGATCACAAGTAGGCAGAGAGGCAGGCAGAGCGAGAGGAGGAAGCAGGCTCCCTGCTGAGCAGAGAGCCTGATGTGGGGCTCGATCCCAGGATCCCGGGATCATGACCTGAGCCGAAGGCAGGGGCTTTAACCCACTGAGCCACCCAGGCGCCCCCCCAAGAAGGTTCTTATATTTCACTGCTATGTATACCCAAAATGATCTTGGACAGGCAGTTGTCTCCTGCCTGTCTTACTCTGCTGCTTCCTTTCTCCCCTATCAAATCCATACTAGGACCTCCAGACCTACAGGGTTGTGCAGAGCTGGCTGGTCCAGGTTTGATGGGTGTGGAATACACAGGTCTTGGGATGGGTGCCCTTGAAGGCAGGGTAAGCCTGACGAGGAGCTGATTTCCTTTGCAGCTCACCTTGGACAATGTCACTTGGTGGAGAAGGACTGTGAGATCGTGGCTGGAAACCAGGCTGTAGCCACCTGCGTGCCACTGCCCAGCTGAGTGGCAGCCCAGAGAGCACAGGAGCAGCAAGTGGCTGTAGGCCACAGACACAATCAAGATATGAGTGTGGGGGTGAGCACCTCGGCTCCCCTGCTCCCAACCTCAGACGCAGACACAGTCACATCTACTTTCTCCCTCACGGACTATGTAGTGTTTGTGCTGCTGCTGGTTTTCTCCCTTGTTATCGGGCTCTACCATGCCTTTCGTGGCTGGGGCCGGCATACTGTTGGCCAGCTGCTCATGGCAGACCGAGAAATGAGCTGTCTTCCTGTGGCTCTGTCTCTGCTGGCCACCTTCCAATCAGCTGTGGCCATCTTGGGTGTTCCATCCGAGATCTACCGATTTGGGACCCAGTATTGGTTCCTGGGCTGCTGCTATTTTCTGGGCCTGCTGATCCCAGCACACGTCTTCATCCCTGTCTTCTACCGCCTACATCTCACCAGTGCCTATGAGGTGAGCAGGGGAGGAAGAAGAACACACAGGACCATCAGGGTCGGGGATAGAGAGAAGGAAGAGAGCATGTATGAAGGATCTGGGTCCCTGGACCTCCTCTGCCTAATTAGATTGATGGGACACGTTGTGTATTTCCAGGTTCTTTCTGGGTGAGGTCAAGTGGGAAGAGAAGGAAGGTGCTGTGCTGAGAGGCCCAGAGCAGATAGGAGTTGAATATTCCTTCATGTTCCTGGGTTTCTTGAGGGAGGTTGAATTGTGGGGTTAGAGTGGGGAGGAACACCTTTATTTTTTCTTTTTTTTCTTTATGTGTATACGTGTGTATATATATATTCCTATTTAGTACCTGGAGCTCCGATTCAATAAAGCTGTGCGGGTTTGTGGGACCGTGACCTTCATCTTTCAGATGGTAAGTAGAAGTGAGGGTAGAATTTGAGCCTGAGATATGATAGAGGGACCCAAACTCCGTTACACTGAAGCATCGTGAGCTTCTCCTGCTTTCAAACTGGCAGGATTGAGGGTCCCACTAGGGGTCAATGTCCCTGAAGCCACCAGAGGCATCCTGCTTCCTATTCCCTCGGTTGCAGCACCGTCATTATGGTGGCAGCAAGCCAAGATCTGGAGAAAGGGGAAGGGAAGTGAGCCTAGATGAAGGGAGGCCGTTACGATATTGGAGCTGAGGTCCAGCTTTTCTCTCTGCTCACCCTTATTTCCCCTCCCGTTCACATTCTCTTTTCCATATCCAACAGGTGATCTACATGGGAGTTGTGCTCTATGCACCATCACTGGCCCTCAATGCAGGTGAGGAGTCACAGCCCTTGGCTCTCAGCCACAGCAGACTGGGAAAATACCTCTGGGAGGGGCGGGTAGAGGAGACTGTGCAGAAAAGAATCTGACCTTGGCCAAGGAGTTACTTCACTGCATGGGCCCTTGGCTGGTCTCTGCTGGAGGTGGAAGTACCTTGGTTCAGCTCACCCGAAGCTAATCACACATCACTCTGTCTTGTCTCAGCTGGTTAATCAACACCTTTTGGTGGGATTCACACATTTTTTTCCCATTGTGGTGAATGATTTATTTCATCCTTGATGGCCAAATACTTCATGTCTTCCTGGGGTTATTCTGGTTTCTCTGTTGGGAAACCCTCTTCCAGAGACAGGAATGTGGTTTTTATCTGTTTGCAGTGACTGGCTTTGATCTGTGGCTGTCGGTGCTGACCCTAGGCATTGTTTGTACCGTCTATACTGCTCTGGTAAGTGTAGTAAGTCTTAGGAGAGGGAGGGGAGATGGGAGGAGAAAGAAAGGGATGAGGTAAAACTGTAGGTGAGGTGGGATGGAGTCCTGGAGTGGGGTGACACAGGATGTAGGAGATGGGATGGGCAGGATGTCAACAGAGTCGCCACAGTTATGCCCCTGGGGACAGTATAGTCCTTTGCTGCTGGGAGGCATGGTGTCTTCACTTGTGGGTGGTTTTAAAGACATCTGTGGCAGGCCTGCTTTCTTTGCCCTGCAGGGTGGGCTGAAGGCAGTCATCTGGACAGACGTGTTCCAGACGCTGGTCATGTTCATAGGGCAGCTGGTGGTTATCATTGTGGGGTCTGCCAAGGTGGGCGGCTTGGGGCATGTGTGGGAAGTGGCTTCCCAGCATGGCCTCATCTCTGGGATCGTGTAAGTACACCCCTTCCCCTGGCTGGGGTCTGTAGGGCCTGGGGGCTGAGCCCATCCTAGAGCCTGAACTCAGGGCTGCAGTAAACAGAGGGCAAGCTGTGGAAGCCTTAGGGGCAGCACTGAGACGGGTGGGAAGCTAGCCCTGCAGAGATGGAGGGTGATCACGGGGGTCTGGTGGGTAAGGAGGGTCAAGATAGTTTCAGTACCTGGCATGCAGCTGTGGGTTGAAGGGGTGGAACCCTCTCCGTCGTGCTGCAGTGCTTCTTGAGTCACCCGGTTCTTGCCTTCAGTAGCTCCTTCGCCCTGCAGCAGTGTCTCTGCTCAGCCCCCCGTTGTAGGAGTGCGAGGAAGGCTGCGTCCGTCTGGGGCTATGCCGCAGTGTCCAGTTGGTGTCTGTTGTAGGCTGGATCCAGATCCTTTTGTACGGCACACTTTCTGGACATTGGCTTTTGGGGGTGTCTTCATGATGCTGTCCTTGTATGGGGTGAACCAGGCTCAAGTGCAGCGCTACCTCAGTTCCCGCACGGAGAAGGCTGCTGTGCTGTGAGTACAGGGACAGGAAGACCAGGGAGGAGCAGAGGAGCGTGGGCCCCATTTTAGGGTTGGGGCACGATGCCAGAGCACACATGCACCACCCATCGGGGCCAGGATCTGGCTCTGCTCTCCGGAGCTTGGGGACGTGCCTGAGGGTGTGTGGTCAGAGCCTTGGCGCTGGTCTCTCTGCAGCTCCTGCTATGCCGTCTTCCCTTGCCAGCAGTTGGTCCTCTGCATGAGCTGCCTCATTGGCTTGGTCATGTTTGTCTACTACCAGGAGTATGCTATGAGCGCCCAGCAGGCTCAGGCAGCCCCTGACCAGGTGAGAAGTCCTCCCTGGCACCCTTCTCTGCCCATGAGGGCCAGCCTGGCCCCCCAACAGGAGTGTCTGGTTGGCTGCAGAAAGGACTCTCACCTTGGGTAGGAAATGGATGTAAGTCGTTTTCCACTGTGGGATTCTACAGGCTAGCACAGGAGGGGCCCAGTCCTTGGCCGGCATCACCGCATCCTGGTGCTCACCCTGCTGGTGGGGGGAGGAACCTGCCTTTATTACGGGCTCATCACCGTGCACCGTGCCATAGGCCCTGCTGGGAGCTATCCCCGACCTGGTGCCTTCCGTTCGTTACAACAGCCTCATTGGACAGAAAAGAAAAAAGCCTCATGGAGGTGGTCAGAATCCTCGCCACACTGCTAGTCAGGGGCAGGGTTGGGGCGTGAACTGCGTTATTCTCTGGAGCCTGTTTTCCCTCTATTAACTGGGTCACCCTCAGTGCTGAGCCCCCTTCGCAATCACTCACTCTCCATAGACGGGTAGGGGTGCGTGCAGGGGACTTCTTGCACGCCACACCCCAGGGCAGGGCTCCTCTCTCAGCGGGGCTGTGCACTTCTGCTCTGCCTGCAGTTCGTTCTCTACTTTGTGATGGACCTCCTGAAAGACCTGCCAGGCCTGCCTGGCCTCTTTGTCGCCTGCCTCTTCAGTGGCTCCCTCAGGTACCCTCCTTGACCGTTTCCCTTGGGCTTGTGCCACTGATCCCCATGTGACCCCAGGCGACGGGTGGAGGAGGGGTCTCTGAGTTTCTCAATGCGCGCATGACGAGGGACAGCTTGTCTGTGTAGAAGGGAGCATATCCTCTCCCAGGAGATGCCCCCTTGCTGGGGAGGGAGTCTTTTACAACACCAGGAATTGATTCCACTTGATCAAAACCCGTATCCCATTCAGCAAAGGGCAAGTGTCCTTGCCTTCTGAGCCTCTTTCTCAGCTGCCAGCCGTGAAGATGGCTTCTGGCTGCACATGTCCTCTCCTGCCTTTAGGGCGCTCTCCCCTCAGCAGGCCCCCTATTGGTTTTGCCTTTCAGCCCCCAGACTCCGCATGGCTCATCTTTGTCTTCCCCCTTTCAGCACCATATCTTCTGCTTTTAACTCATTGGCAACTGTTACGATGGAAGATCTGATCCGACCCTGGTTCCCTCCGTTCTCTGAAGTCCAGGCCATCATGCTTTCCAGAATCCTTGGTGCGATTATGCTTCATCATCTTTTCAGTCGTATTCTTTCTAAGACACATCCTAAGCGCCACATCAGTCTGCTTCACAGCACCAGCTAGCCTGGGCTCAGTGTTTGCCGAACGAAGCACACAACCTTGTTGACATCTCAGGGCATTTCCCCGGGAAGACCTCTGAGTCACATTGGTGGGAAAACCAGGTGGGAGGGACCTGGAGCTGGGGCAGGAGGGAATACGCCATTTCCAGGGACACAGAGGTAATGGTTTGGCTGAGGAAGGAGCTTTGCTCTACTTTTCCCCCTTTTAAATGTGTTAACTTATCTTGGCCTGTTTCTTCCCTTCTTTTTTCCCCAGCCTTTGGCTATGGGCTACTTTGTCTGGGAATGGCGTATGTTTCTTCCCAGATGGGACCTGTGCTACAGGTAAGGGTTATGCAGAGAAGAAAGCAGTTTTTAGGGGAGAAAGGAGCTGATCGAAACAGGAAGTTGAGGGAGACAGCTAATGTGAAGGGAATGGTATGGGAATGGGTATCAAAACGTGGCCTTTGATGGACCACCTTTAGCTGTGAGTAGCCTTCCCTAGGGTCATTCCTAGGATGTTGTCGGCTCAGAGCCATCTAGGTAACAGCCTCAGAGGACAACCCAAAGTACATTCCTGTAACATTCCCAGGATTCGCCCCCTGGAATGCTGCATTATGATATTTCCAGGTAGAAGATACTGACAGATCTGATAGGTGGGGTGCTGAGGCATTGGCAGGTGGCTGTGCTCTGCTCTGCACTGGTGAGGCTGGGGGTCTCTGAGCCTGAATGTTCTCCCCCCCCCCCCAACCCTGTCCTCCACAGGCAGCACTCAGCATCTTTGGCATGGTTGGGGGGCCGCTGCTCGGAGTCTTCTGTCTTGGGATGTTCTTTCCTTGTGCCAACCCTCCCGTGAGTGATCCATCTGGTTCCACAGTCATGTACAGGGGTGGACCTAAGAAATGGCTTGGCAGGTCTCTCCCCATGAGTTCCGGGAACTGGTGTGAAGATTTATTGGGGCTGGCATAGTGACAGGAGAATGTATTGTGTCTCTGGGCAGGGTGCCATTGTGGGCCTGTTGGCTGGACTCATCATGGCCTTCTGGATCGGCATCGGAAGCATTGTGTCCAACATGGCCTCTGGCATGGCACCTTCTCCCCATAATATATCCAGCTTTTCCCTGCCTAGTAACCTGACCACTGTCACCATGACCACACTGATGCCCTCAACCACCCTCTCCAAGTGAGTTGGGGCTCACTCTCTCCTTGGGGAAAATAACTCATTTTTGAGGAGTTTCCCAGGGGTCTTGGTAAGGGATGAGCCACGAGATTCCTCAGGGAGATATTGGGTCCCAAGATCCTAGGACTGTGTCTCTGAGGAATGCACTGTCAGTGAATTGCTAACTGTCCTTACTCCGGTTCTCCCCAGGCCAACGGGGCTGCAGCATTTCTACTCCTTGTCGTATTTATGGTACAGCGCTCACAACTCAACCACAGTCGTCGTGGTGGGCCTGATTGTCAGTCTGCTCACTGGTGAGGGCGTGCGGAATGGGGTCCCAGAGAAGCGAGGGAGGCCACTCTGGGAATCTGGACTCCGGGAGAACTGACCCTGCCCTCCGAGGTCCTTGGGCTTCTTGGCTAAGCTCTGGGAGGTGGGCAGGGGCTGGGGACTCCGAGCCCTGAGAGCAGATGGCTTGCTGGGTGTGCACCGGTTACACAGTAGGAGACTCAGAAGTGCCTTTGCCTTCAGGGGGAATGCGGGGCCGGACCCTGAATCCTCGGACCATTTACCCAGTGTTGCCAAAGCTCCTCGCCCTCCTGCCCCTGTCCTGTCAGAAGCGATTTCACTGCACCAGCTACAGCCAGGTAGCAGCTGTGTTGTCCAGATCATACCCTCCCTTCCCTCTCTTAATACCAGACCTTCCAAATACCCTTCTGCCCCTTTCCTTTCTCCTCCCCAGCAACTCAGATTATTTGTCTGAACCTGGACCGTCCCGTAGTAACTGCCCCAGCTTCTACCCTCAGAGGAGTGCTGGCTTGGTTGCTCAGCCCAGAGAGGTGCCTGGTGTGCTGGCCTTTCCTCTGCCTCCCGTGCCCCCTGCCTACCACCTTGTGCTTAACCTTAATCTTAACCTTGTGCTTTGCTCCTCCTTTTCTTCTGACTGCCCTTTGCTGATCTCTCTTCCAGCAGGGATCAAAGCCGTGTCTTCCAGCTTTTCTGCCTGAGTTCCTTCACTCCTTTGTCTCGTCCTATCTCTCTGCTCTGTGTTCTCCAGGACCTCTCCGTGGACACTGCTACATTTCCAGAAAAGATGAGTAATGGGATGTTGAAGAACGGCAGAGACAAGGAGGCCATGGCAGTGCCTGAGGAAGGCTCAGCCCACCAAGGGAACAGCCCCACCTTCATCCTCCAGGAGACCTCACTGTGATCTGGGCTTGGGTCCCAGTGCCAGAGGCCATCTTCTAGTATAGCAATCAGTTAGGTGATACCCAACAGGGACAGTTGAAGACTGGATTATCTAGCCCACCAAAGGACCTTGTTTCTAGGTGTTTGGGCTGCCGTAGAAGCTGTTGTGTCATGAGAAGTGTGAGGGTAGGACAGGGTTTTTTCCTGTCCCTTGACAGTCTGTTCTCTAGAGGACCAGGCTTGCAGGGGAAAGGATTTTGCTAGAAAGGGGGATCAAAGCAAATCCTCTGGGAAACGGAAAATAGCTCCTGATAACCACCACCAGGCTCCTTTGAAGTGAACAGAAACAGTAATGTTAGTTATCACTGCTCTGAGGCCCGACCTGACAAGGTTGGCTGTGTTTACCGTGAAACACAAAGTTGTCTTAGCCAGCTGTTGCTTCTCTTGTGGTACTGTTTTAAACATAGATTTCTGTCAGCCACAAAGGGTCCGTGACTACTTTCTAATTATCTGTGACGCCTAGGCCCCTCTCATTCTTACCTGTCTACCTCCGTTCTTGAGGGGGAGGGTTTGGTGTCCCTGAAAGACCTCAGAAGAGACCGGTACATTCGTCTCCCTTGCAGAGAGCAGCGAAGCTTTCCTCCTCACTGCCCCCACCCTCATCTATGTCATGGGCACCTGGGGACGGGGCACATGTTGATCCGAGAAACCAGGGCAAGACCAGGTCCACTGTGGAGTGTGCCATCCACCTGGCACGGCACCCTCGTGTCATTTTGTTGTTCGTGTTCATGTTTCCTTTTTGGAGTTTCTTTCCCACAGATCTTTGTTCCAAGGGAATAAAAACTGTTATTGGACCTAGCATCTGGGCTCCTGTACTGTTCACAACTGTCTGGTCCACCCCTGTCCCATCCGTGGCAGGGGTAGAGCGCTCCCTGCTGCCCTGCGCACGTCTTCCCCTGCTGAGGAGAGGGGGAGGGGAACCAGCACTGGCTGGTGGAGGTGTGGGGACCAGCTGGCATGTCTTCAGGGGGCAGCACTGTGCTCCTCTCCCTCTGCTGCTTTTCATCCCCGGTGGCTCATTCTATCTCGTGATCCACCTCCACCTTGTCCTTGACCAGAGCAATCATTGCTGCTCCAATTTTCACTTTGGGGGCTGGAGGAAGAATGCTGTTACTTGGCTTTAAAAATAGAACATTTGAGCGGGACTCTGGTGATGGTGAAGAGCGCCGTGCTCAAACCCACCCAGCCCTGGGCCCCGCCCTGCCCTGGCGTGCTCCAGCTGCTCAGGAGGAGCTCTATGCAAGCTCTCTGGGCCCCTCCGCAGAGACCTGATCCCAGGCAGATCTGTGGAGTTTCAGAAAATGTCAAGTGGACTCTGCCTTGAGGTCCGCCCTCTTGACAGCCCTTCAACCTGGGGGCTGAGGGGTATTGCTCTTGGCTAACTATCCCACCCTGCCATGCTGCCAGAGTTCCAGAACTAACCAGGTTCCCATTTGTTCATTCTTTGACCTATTTATCCACCTACATGTAAGGGCCTTAAACTTGGCCACCATTTTGCATCTAGGAAATGACTGCCTCCCCAGGACCCTGTACAAGTACCACCATCATTCCAGAATGGCCTCATTTAGTCTCACATCCCTGCCTGGTACCTATATTTGCATTAAAAAAGTGAAAATGGAGCGCCTGGGTGGCTCAGTGGGTTAAAGCCTCTGCCTTCCGCTCAGGTCATGATCTTAGGGTCCTGAGATGGAGCCCCACATCGGGCTTTCTGCTCAGCAGAGAACCTGCTTTCCCCTTTCTCTGCCTACTTGTGATCTCTCTCTCTGTCAAATAAAATCTTAGAAAAGGTGAAAGTCCACAGGATTCAAAGCTTTCAAGAATTCTGGTGTTTAAGGGAAAATGGTAAATATATTCAGTTTTCCATTTTTGTATAAAAACTAAACAAAGACTCTGGTTGTAACAAAGTAAACTTACATATGATGAAAGAACCACTTAATAGGCACCTGGCTGGCTCAGCCAGAAGAGCAGGCGACTTGATCTTGGGGTTGTGAGTTTGAGCCCTTGGGTGTAGAGATTACTTAAAAATAACATCTTTAAAAGTAGCACTTAATCACTCTGGCTCAGGTCACTTGGGATCAAACCCCTGCTGCTTTTGCTTGCTGCCCCCCTCCCCCTGCCCACCGCCGCTTGTGTGCTCACTCGTGCTCTCTCTCTTTCTCTCTGCCCCGCCCCCCCAAAAATCCCCAATGATTAGGAGGGTGAAGTTGAATGCACAGACCCGGATTCAAATACTGTTTTATCCATTCTATCTCCTTAAGCTTTAGTTTCCTCATCTGTTAAATGTCAATTTCACAGAGTTCTTCAAAGATTCAGTTACATCACATGTAAAGGACTTAAACATTCATTAAATGTCAGTTATTGTGATCATATTTATGTAGTTTTCAAAGCACTTTTCACGTACTACCTGATTTTATGCCTTGGGAGGGAGGTATGTCACGCACCTGCATTTTTAATGTATAAGATAACTAGGTTGCTTGGCTAGCAAGAAGTTGAGGGGCAGAACTAGAGCCCGGGTCTGTGACTTCCAGTAGCCTACCAGAGTTGTATCTCTTGCCAGGGAAGAGAGTCAGTTTGGATGGGGTGTCACACCTTTGGCAGGGAATCTTGAGACAGTAGTCCAGAAAACTAGAACGCACCAAATGGGGTACTAGTATACCATCACTCCAAAACCTTTCTAGGTCAGTGGCTTTCAAACCTCTGGCAGACCCACAGTTAAGAATATGATCATGTGGGGGGCGCCTGGGTGGCTCAGTGGGTTGAAGCCTCTGCCTTCGGCTCAGGTCATGATCTCAGGGTCCTGGGATCGAGCCCCGCATCGGGCTGTCTGCTCCGCGGAGAGCCTTCTTCCTCCTCTCTCTATCTCTGCCTGCCTCTCTGCCTACTTGTGATCTCTGTCTGTCAAATAAATAAATAAAATCTTTAAAAAAAAAAAAAAAGAATATGATCATGTGGGGCGCCTGGGTGGCTCAGTGGGTTAAAGGTCGTGGTCCTGGGGTCCTGGAACTGAACCCCGCATTGAGCCTGGAATCGGGCTCTCTGCTTGGTGGGGGGCCTGCTTCCCCCCCACCCCCGCCTACCTGTGATCTCTCTCTGTCAAATAAATAAATAAAATCTTTAAATATATATATATATGATCATGTTGGGGCACCTGGGTGGCTCAGATGGTTGGCCATCTGCCTTTTGCTCAGGTCATGATCTCCAGGTCCTGGGATCAGGCCCTCTGTAGGGCTCCCAGCTCAGCAGGGAGCTGGCTTCTCCCTCTCCCTCAGCCTCTCCCTGGCTCATGCTCTCTCTCTCTCTGTCTCAAATAAATAAAATCTAAAAAAAAAAAAAAAAAAAAAAAGAGTGTAGGAGGTTGGGTGAGCCTGGTGGTGGGTATTTATGGAGGGCACATATTACATGGAACACTGGGTATGGTACATAAACAAGGAATTCTGATACTCTGAAAAGAAATTAAAAAAAAATAAAAAGAATATGTTCATGTTATGATCCAGTACACTCATATATTGCATCATGTTACTAAAACATTTCCTGAAAAAATACCTCTGGGATAGTTCATATTTTCCGAGCTCTTCTCTTCCCTTCTCTTCCTGCTTAATTCAGTCCTAAAGCCACAGTCGGAGCAGGGCAAGGTAGCATTGGTGCTGGGGGCTGTCTGGTGCGCATATCAGAGCTCAAATGAAATGAGGGAGACCATACATGGGAGTAGCCCAGCTTGGACGTTATAGCCTGAGCACAGGGAGGGGGGCCACCACATGGAAGGTGGCCTGATGGGAGTTGTCAGAGCCAGTATGTACGTGTGTGAGTCCGTACATGTCCCACCTGGAGGATCAGAACTCAAACAATGAACGGGGCATTCGCATATGGGAGCAGCCCAGCCTGGGCTGTTGGGACCTGAGGGCACCTATGTGGAAGAAAGACCTGTGATCAGATGAGAGCCCACGTAGGGTGAGGCAGTCTGGGGTATGGTGTCAGCCTAAGCAGGGTGATGGACACCCGCATAGGGGCCAGCCCAGTGCAAGGAGAGTTGAATTAGAGCCCAGCAGAGCAGTGAATAAATCTCGGGAAAATCACAAATCAGCTCCCCTGTGGATTTGCGGTCCAATTTCACATTGCTCAACAAGTCACAATGGGGGACTTTGAAAGAATAATAAAACCAACTGGCAAAAATTATCAAGAGAAAAGAGAAGACACAAATAATTCCAGAAATAACAAGGGTATCTACAGATATCTAGATATTAACAGATAATCAGATTATGAACTACTTTAGGCCAAAAAATTTGAAACTTTAGATAAAACTGGACAAATTACTAGAAAAATATCACTAAAACAGACTCCAGAAACAATAGGATATCTGAATAGTCCTATTCCCGTTAAAGATGTAGAAACAGTATTAAATAAAACTATCTAATCATGAAGAAAACCCCAGGCCCACATGGCTTCACTGTTGAGTTCTAATCTTTGAAGGAATAAATAATTCTAAATTTACGTAAATGATTCTAGAGTATAAGTGAAGAGGGAAACTTCCTTTTAAAAAAGAAAAGATTTGGGGTGCCTGGGTGGCTCAGTGGGTTAAAGCCTCTGCCTTCGGCTCAGGTCATGATCCCAGGGTCCTGGGATCGAGCCCCACATCAGGCTCTCTGCTCGGCAGGGACCCTGCTGTCTCCCCTCTCTCTCTCTGCCTACTTGTAATCTCTGTCTGTTAAATAAATAAAAATCTTAAAAATAAATAAATAAATAAAATAAAAAAGAAAAGATTTATTTATTTGAGAGAGAGAGAGAGAACAAGTGGGCAAGGGGCAAAAGGAGAGGGAGAGAAGCAGACTCCCTGCCAAGCAGGCAAACCAGTGTGGGGCTGGAGGACCCAAACCAAAGGCAGATGCTTACCCAACTGAGCCACGCAGGCATTTCAAGAGGGAACCTTCCTGAATGTTTTTTCTATTTTCCAGCAACACTTAAAGCATGAATTTTTTAATGTCTTTTTTTTTTTTAAAGATTTTATTTATTTATTTGACAAAGAGAGAGAGATCACAAGTAGGCAGAGAGGCAGGCAGAGAGAGGGGAAAGCAGGCTCCCTGCTGAGCAGAAAGAGCCCGATATGGGGGTCGATCCCAGAACCCTGAGACCATGACCTGAGCTGAAGGCAGAGGCTTACCCCACTGAGCTACCCAGGTGTCCCTAAATGTCTTATCATAGCATCAATCCAGTACCAAAACCAGACAGAGACAGCATTAGAAGAAAGGAAAAGTACAGGTCAATATTATGAACATAGCTGCAAGATCACAGAATATTAGTGAACTGGATTCAGCAATATATATAAAAAAGATATCATCATCGAGTTTATTTCAGAAATGAGAAGTTGTTTTAACAATAGAAACTCAAATAATATGATTCTTAACATTAACAGATTAGAGCAAAAATCTCACCATCATCTCAATAAGATGCAGAAACAGAGTTTCATGAAGTTCAACATTCATTTAGGAGAAAAGCTACCACTAGAAGGACTTCCCTAACCTGATTAAGGGTATCTGTGAAAACAATCTACAACAAAGCTTTTAAAACTAGCCAAAATTAAAGGTAAAAAATTTTAATTCTTTTAATTCTAATCAAAGTTGTTCTTAAAAAGGGAAACGGTCGTTGGGGGGTGGGGTTGGGATTAATGATGAGGTGTTGTGAGTTTTCTCTTAAAAATCAGGAACAATTGGACACCTGGGTGGCTCAGTGGGTTAAGCCTCTGCCTCAGGCTCAGGCCATGATCCCAGGGTTTTGGGATGGAGCCCTGCATCAGGCTCTCCGCTCAGCAGGGAGCCTGCTTTCCCCTCTCTCCCTGCCTGTCTCTCTGCCTACTTGTGATCTCTGTCTGTCAAATGAATAAATAAAATCTTAAAGAAAAAAGAAAATAGGGGCGCCTGGGTGGCTCAGTGGGTTAAGCCGCTGCCTTCGGCTCAGGTCATGATCTCAGGGTCCTGGGATCGAGTCCCGCATCTCTGCTCTCTGATGGGATGGAGCCCCGCATCAGGCTCTCTGCTCAGCAGGGAGCCTGCTTCCTCCCCTCTCTCTCTCTGCCTGCCTCTCTGCCTACTTGTGATCTCTCTCTGTCAAATAAATAATTAAAATCTTTAAAAAAGAAAATAGTTTTAACGCCAGTGACTCCTTGGTAAGGTCCCAGAGATCCCTAGGGTTTCTGGACCACACTAGGAATTTTTACCCTAAGCAAGGAGATGTACAAGAACTTTCTTAGCAACATAATAGCCGCCAAACTGGAGACAACCCCAAGGTCCATAAAAATAAGTATTACATTCTTACAGGAATGCTATGTAGCAGTGACCAAAAAAAACCTCAACCACACACATCAACTAGGAGAGTTGATCAAAAGAAACCAAGTCATGAAAGAAAACACTGTGTTTCCATTTGTTCAAGTTCAAAACACAAAAAAAAACTATGCTTTATTGTTTATGGACCCATACAAAGATGTCAAAACCATTTTTTTTTTTTTTTAAAGCAAGGGATTGGGCGCCTGGGTGGCTCAGTGGGTTAAGCCGCTGCCTTCGGCTCGGGTCATGATCTCGGGGTCCTGGGATCGAGTCCCGCATCGGGCTCTCTGCTCAGCAGGGAGCCTGCTTCCTTCTCTCTCTCTCTGCCTGCCTCTCAGTGTACTTGTAATTTCTCTCTGTCAAATAAATAAATAAAATCTTTAAAAAAAAATAAAATAAAATAAAATAAAGCAAGGGATTGATGAACCTAAAGCCAGCAGAGTGGTGACCTCAAGTGAAGAGGGTAGGTAATGTGACCCAGAAGGGGTTTCACAGGTGCCCGCAATATTCTAGTTCTTCACTGAATGGGAATATCATCAAGGTTCACTTTAAATACTGCAAGTACGTCTTACAGGCTACATGTACATTTTTCAGTAGAAAAATTTAATCTACTAATATCGTTCACTTACATAGCTGTCTCTCCTAACATTATTAAGAATAACATATGTCACTGCAGTAAAAATGAAAAGGCCACATGAATATTTGTTTGTACCTGTGCAAAGCGTCTCTAGAAGGATACAGAAGAAACTTACAATGATGAAGAGGGGAGTCGCTGGGATCACAGGAAGACAGAGGTGGCAGAGGAACACCTTGGCTCTCATCTCTCTACACTTATACAATTTTTAAAAAGATTTTATTTATTTATTTGACAGAGAGAGAGAGCTAGCAAGAGAGGAAACACAAGCAGGGGGAACCAGAGAGAGGGAAGCAGGCTCCCCACTGAGCAGGGAGCCCAGAACCCTGGGATCATGACCTGAGCTGAAGGTCCAGGGCTGAGCCACCCAGCTGCCGCACATTCAGACATTTTTTATGTTGAACAATTCATGTATTGCCGGTACTAAAATACTTTTAAAGCTCTATAATCTGGAAGTTTACAAAATACTTCTAAGTCAACCTGTACCAAAGATAAAACTGGAAATTTTAAACCATCAAAACTGGAAATTATAGAGGCACCTCGGTGGCTCAGTGGGTTAAGCCTCTGCCTTTGGCTCAGGTCATGGTCTCAGGGTCCTGGGATGGAGCCCCACATGGGGCTCCCTGCTCAGCAGGAAGCCTGCTTCTCCCTCTCCCACTCCCCCTGCTTGTGTTCCCTCTATCACTGTGTCTTTCTCTGTCAAATAAATAAATAAAATCTTAAAAAAAAAAAAACACCTGGGGCGCCTGGGTGGCTCAGTGGGTTAAGCCTCTGCCTTCAGCTCAGGTCATGATCTCAGGATCCTGGGATCGAGTCCCACATCGGGCTCTCTGCTCAGCAGGGAGCCTGCTTCCTCCTCTCTCTCTCTCTCTGCCTGCCTCTCTACCTACTTGTGATCTCTGTGAAATAAATAAATAAAAATCTTAAAAAAAAAACACCTGGAAATTATAAATTAATTCAGAATTATATTGCTACTAGAGCATTACAGAGCAATTAGACATGCAGTCTTTTTAAATGTGGAACAATCTGATGGGCAAAAATAAATGTATCTCATTTAATTTACTTTTCTTGATTACTATTGAATTTTTTTTTTTTTTTTTTAAAGATTTTATTTATTTTATTTGACAGACAGAGATTACAAGTAGGCAGAGAGGCAGGCAGAGAGTGAGAGGAGGAAGCAGGCTCCCCGCTGAGCAGAGAGCCCGATGCGGGGCTCGATCCCAGGACCCTGAGATCATGACCTGAGCCGAAGACAGTGGCTTAACCCACTGAGCCACCCAGGCACACCTTGATTACTATTGAATTTGAGCACCTTTTCTTTTTCTCTTTTTTTCTCTTCTTCCTTCTCCTCCTCCCCTAGGTCCCCCTCTTCTCCACCTCCTTTTTTTCCTCCTCTACCTCCTCCTTTTTTGGTTTGGATTTTTCTGTTTCCTGATCCTGTCACCTGTTGATTTAAATAATTGTTTTCAGAATTCTGTATATTCTAGATATTAATTCCATGCAATAATTTGCCCCCATGCTTTCCATTTTCTTTCTTTTCTTTTTTTTTCACTTTCCCTTTTCTTAGAACATCTGTTAGAGGGGTGCCTGGGGGGCTCAGTGCGTTAAAGCCTCTGCCTTCGGCTCAGGTCATGATCCCAGGGCTCTCTGCTCAGCTGGGAGCCTGCTTCCTCCTCTCTCTCTGCCTGCCTCTCTGCCTACTTGTGATTTCTGTCTGTCAAATAAATAAATAAAATCTTAAAAAAAAAAAAAAAGAACATCTGTTATAGTATTTCTTTTAACAGAAGTCTTGAATTTTGAGAACAAATCAGTTTTTCATGGCTTCTGGGTTTTGTGTCTTGTTTAGGCAGGCATTCTCCACCTCAATATTATTTAAAATATAGTTTAAAAACCTTTGAAATAGGGGTGCCTGGGTGGCTCAGTGGCTTAAAGCCTCTGCCTTCCGCTCAGGTCATGATTCCAGGGTCATGGGATGGAGCCCCATATCGGGTTCTCTGCTCAGCAGGGAACCTGCTTCCCCCTCTCTCTCTGCCTGCCTCTCTGCCTACCAGTGATCTCTCTCTCTCTCTCTGTCAAATAAATAAATAAAATCTAAAAAATAATAAATAAAATAATATAAATGTGTAAAGCAGCTTTACAAAACAGAATGGCATTTTATCTTTTTTTTTTAACTGTTGCATAAGGTAGAACTTGCACTGTCATAAAAACAGAATGCTGTGTATATGTTCCAGATTACCACCAAAATATTTCTGGGTTTCTAACTGACATGACTAATCAAATTGGTGTTTTAAATTATCTCTTTCCTTCAGTGATCAGTTAAAACTCCTAAACTGGAGGAAAATTATCAAAGGTCAAATGTCAAAAAGTCTTTTATTCAGACTTCTCTTCTTCATTACAATATTAACCTTATTTTTGTCAATTCTGGTGTCTCCCTGCCTACTTTCAGGACTCCTTCACTGCCATAACTTCCAGCTGACCACCCTTCTGCTCAAGGAGGTTCATATATGTTGCCACATTGGATTCATCTGTCTCCCCTTTCATAACTCCCCTATATGTTTCCCAACTGCTATGTTGACCCCTCGGTAGGGCCATCTCTATGCCCCCATTCAGCAGGAAGACATTAGATGATGAGACCTTCCACCTTCAACAACCTTAAAGACTTAAGGGTCAAAATTGTTCAGGGGGGGAGATGATGAGGGAATAGAAAGCAAGTTTAGGACAAAGCATAAACTGAAACCCTGCAACCTTCCCCCATGCCCCCTCCGGGTGGGACATGTGTGACTTTTTCCAGAGACCGCCCAACTAAATGTTAATATCTTGCTAGAGGGGGAATCAACCTTAACTTGACAACTACAAGACCTCCGGTATCTTGTAGGTATCTCCCAGGTCGGTCCTCTTTAACATATGAAAGTTCCTTTGAAACCTCCCTTTTTCTTACATCCCCCAACTCCCAATTATATACTCGCCACTCCTTGAGACCCTGGTGCTGGGGTTCTTTCTGGCCGTGGGTTCTGTCTCTGGGCTTTAAGAAACCACCATTTTGTACCAAAAACATAAACATTTAAAAATATATATATAATAAAAACCTGAAAATATTTTAACTTTTTCCCCTCTAAATGTTTATTTACTTGTACCAGCTGGGTTTGATGGGACAGGAGTTTCCATCTAATTGATGTGGGAAACAAAGGCAGAAGAAAAATTACTAAATTTCCTTATTACCTACAGCCTGTTGACAAGTCCTTGAGACAGGCAGAGCGACATTCCTCTAGGGACTCAACGGCCTCAATGTTAATACTTTGCCCTTAGGGACTCAACGGCCTCAATGTTAATACTTTGTTTAGGGCAAATGGCAATCCTAGCCTGAGCCTCCCCTCCCCCAGAATCCCCTAAGTCTATTTTAATGTATAAAAATCCCTTTGGAAACTTCTTTGTCTCTAAACCCCCTACCCATATGGCCCACTGATATACACCAGAAGGGTTCTCATAACTAAGGTTTTATTAGACTATAATAAATGACATTTTCCCAACAACAGCTAGCCCCCTCGAGGTCCTGGAAACCTTGCTTCCAACAGTCCTGAGAGCCCTAACGCTGTCCTTAACCCTCCCAACTTGAAAGTATGTGATGGGCCACTCCTCTTGACCCCACTGTAGCTCTTTCTGCCCATGGGTCCTGTCCTTGTTCTTTAATAAAATCACCTTTTGCACCAAAGACATCTCAAGAATCCTTTCTTGGCTGTCAGCTTCAAACCGTAAAATACTCTTTCCTACATCACTGATGTTATTTTTCCTTCAGTAGATAGCCAATTATCTCACATGATCTATTGAAAAAGCCACCCTTCCTTCATAGATTTTAAATGTTGCTGCTAATGAAATTAACTAACTAAATAAGCATTGCTTCTAACTGTAAACATTTGCACAGATACATGGATGTTTTGCACTTTACTCTATCCCACTGATCTATTTTTATCCCTTTATTGTAGGTTGCTAAATCTGTTATGTTTACATGCCCTTATATATTTTTATATTTTCATATATACTGTACGGTAAATTCCCACTCAATATTCTTTTTCAGATTTGGGGGGCTATTATTTTTTTTTAAATTTTATTTTTTTATAAACATATATTTTTTATCCCCAGGGGTACAGGTCTGTGAATCACCAGGTTTACACACTTCACGGCACTCACCAAAGCACATACCCTCCCCAATGTCCATAACCCCACCCCCTTCTCCCAACCCCCCTCCCCCCAGCAACCCTCAGTTTGTTTTGTGAGATTAAGAGTCACTTATGGTTTGTCTCCCTCCCAATCCCATCTTGTTTCATTGATTCTTCTTCTTTGGGGGGCTATTATTGAACATTTTCACTTTCAGAAAAGAATCACAATTTTATTTAAAAAAATGTTTTTTCTCCGCTGTTTTAATTTGCATTTCCTTGACTACAGACATTGTAGGTCATCTTTCCATATGCTTACTTACCATCTATGTATCTTCTTTGATGAGACGTCTAGTAAGATCTTTTGCCCATTTTTTAACCGGATTGTTGTCTTGCTGTTGAGATTTTTTTTTTTTTTTTTTTAATTTATTTGACAGACAGGGAGAGATCACAAGTAGGCAGAGAGGCAGGCAGAGAGAGGGGGGGAAGCAGGCTCCCTGCTGAGCAGAGAGCCCGATATGGGGCTCGATCCCAGGACCCTGAGACCATGACCCGCTGAGGGCAGAGGCCTAACCCACTGAGCCACCCAGGCGCCCCTTGCTGTTGAGTTTTAAGAGTTCTTTGTATATTTTGGATGCTACTCCTTTATCACATGTGTCTTGCAAATGTCCTTTCAGAGCATTTCCATTTTTAGGACTTTATGCCACAGATTCACTTGCAACCAGGTACAAAGATGTATATGCAAGGATAATATAAATAACAAATTAGGTGATAAAATTACAAATCAGATGGTAGCAAAACATTTGTCTCAGACTGGGCTCTTGGTTGCAAGCAGAAGTGATTGGCTGATGAGCAGAAAGTCATTTGTTATAAAGAACAATGTTGGGAGGACTACCGAATGGGCTTGATGATAATCCTCAAGAATTAAAGCCACAAACCACATACATAAACAGCCTGATGTGTAAAAGATCCAGAAGAATTCTGCCACCAAAAACCAGACGTTGAATTTGTACCGCCACCAAGAACCTGACGGCAGTTGCAACTATCACTCACATCAGCACCATGAATATTTCTTCTGCATCAGGAACTTGTTTTGCAATTCATGCTGCCCACAAGGTCATAAGGCTCTGGGGCGCTCTCGCCAGGATATGATCAGTGACCTACTCAAAGCCCATTTCTTCCTGGGGTCCACCTCTGATTTGGAGATTGGCACGGGTGCAGCTGGTTGGTGGAGTCTCAAAGAGGACAGGGGAGCAAATATTTCCACGAACATGAAAAATGTTCCAGGGGCACCTGGGTGGCTCAGTGGGTTAAAGCCTCTGCCTTCGGCTCAGGTCATGATCCCAAGGTCCTCGGATAAAGTCCTGCATCCGGCTCTCTGCTCAGCGGGGAGCCTGCTTCCCCATCTCTCTCTGCTTGCCTCTCTGCCTACTAGTGATGTCTCTCTGTCAAATAAATAAATAAAATCTTTAAAAAAGAAAAAAAGAAAAATGTTTCAAAGGAGTTGGCCAGTCAGAAACATGACAAATGTCCATTGAAGTTGTCTATTAATTGGAGATAGCTAGTACATTATGGCACAACCATGCATTAGAACACAATACGGCTTTTTTTTTTTTTTTTAAGATTTTATTTATTTTTTTGACAGAGATCACAAGGAGGCAAGAGGCAGGCAGAGAGAGAGAGGAGGAAGCAGGCTCCCTGCCAAGCAGAGGGCCCAATGTGGGGGCCCGATTCCAGGACCCTGAGACCATGACCTGAGCCGAAAGCAGAGGCTTAACCCACTGAGCCACCCAGGCGCCCCTACAATACAGCTCTTGAACACGGTAAGGATGTGGGACACTCTCCAAGATATAATTAATGTGTATCATATTCTATCATTCGTATCTTAAAAAGAGCTACACATTTGTATATTTGTCCAAAAGTCTGGAAGGATACACAAGACACTGGTAACAATGGCTCCTTCTAGAGAAGGGAAAAAGGTTGGGGGACCCACTGGTCTGATTCTATATATGTCATATGTATGCATAATCTGTTAAAATTGTAAGAAGAAAAAATGTTTACCACATATACAAATTATCTGATGAATTTAATTCATTTCAGAATGTTTGGAAATAAAACCAATGGGTATTGGGTATTATCTGTGCTGGGATTAAAAGTGACAGCACAGGGGCGCATGGGTGGCTCAGTGGGTTAAAGCCTCTGTCTTCAGCTCAGGTCATGATCCCAGAGTCCTGGGATCGAGCCCCGTTTCAGGCTCTCTGCTCAGCCAGGAGCCTGCTTCCTCTTCTCTCTCTGCCTGCCTCTGTGCCTACTTGTGATCTCCGTCTGTCAAATAAATTTAAAAAACTTAAAAAAAAAAAAAAGTGACAGCACACAGTGGGTTAAAGCCTCTGCCTTCAGCTCAGGTCAGGATCTCAGGGTCCTGGGATCTAGCCTCACATTGGGCTCTCTGCTCAGCGGGGAGCCTGCTTCCCCCTTCTCTCTCTGCCTGCCTCTCTCCCTACTTGTGATCTCTGTCAAATAAATAAAATCTTAAAAAAAAAAAAAGTGACAGCACGGATGCTGCTGATGCTAATGGTATCTCAGATCAACAACCTCAACTACCTCTGAGCTAAAGGTTGCCCATCTCAAACCCAGAATTGTGCAACAGCATCCACCTGTCCCACGAAATTGCCCTGCCTGGCTAGCACTCCCCAAGCACCCAGTTCAGATGTCCGAAACCGTCGGTGACATGGAGGACACAGAGAACTGTTAATAATTATTCCACCCTAGGAAGCAAGAAATGGTCTCCCACCCACCCCAGAGTCTGTGGGAGGGTTTCTGTGATTCTTTTGTGAGAAGCTGAGAAAGATCCATGAGACATTACTACGAGGCCAGGAGATGTTCTAACAAAATAGTTTTGTTTATCTGGGTAGGAGGTTGGGTCTATGAACCACAGCCACTTCACACCCACTGACTGAGATTCAAGATACTTTCAGCTGAATCACTGAAGGTGCTTCCAACAGCATAAACAGAGCGCCCAACTAAAAGGCTCCAACAGTGAGGATATTCATTATTTCACATAACAAGAAGGCTGATGAAGAGAATTCCAGAGCTGCTTCATTCAGAAGTTCAACAATGGCAGAGTTCTGGCTCAGTCTCTCTTGACTTCCTGATGACTTTTCTTTCATGGTGGCAAAATGACTGTTGCTGTTCCCACCACACATCTTCATGAGAGATAAGGACTTCCACACTGCTTGCTCTTGTGCTTTCTCTCACTTGCTTGAGTTTTTAATCAGAGAGGAAAATCTTGCCCAGAAAGTTCCAGAAGATTTCTCCACCTCTCCCAGTTGGTTGGAGGTATATGATAGGCCCACCTTTGAACCAGTCTTTAGCAAGGGATAATGAGATGGCCACGCTTATCTTGAGCAATCACAGTTCATCCCTGGAGGAGGGTCGGGGTGGGGATGGGGAGGAACTTGTTTGTCTGAAATTCAGTTTTCACTGGATGTCCTACATTTTTATTTGAGACTGTGGCAACGCTGCTGGGTGACACCCTTGTCTTTCCTGAGTCTGTTGCCAGACCGTACTTAACAAAATCACTGTTGCATTGGCAAGAATAAGACAGTAGTGCCTAAAAGTAGCAATCAACCATCTGCCTCTTTGCTTTAGAAGATTACCCTCAACTTCTGTTCAAGAAAATCCTGGCTCCCTTTGGCTCTCTGCCCCCTCCCTATTTGACAACAGCTGTATCCCTGAGACATGATGGCAAAGGCCCAAAGAAATGGCTTTGGCTATGTTGGGTGCCTGCCTGGTCACCAAGGCTACTTTTAATTAACTCTGGCAAAGTGAATACTGTCTCCATCAATAACACCTTCACTGACCTCAATATACAGTCTACATGGCCCAGTATGAGTCCACCCATGACAAGTTCAAGAGCACAGTCCAGGTAGAGAACGGGAATTTTGTCATTAATGGAAAGCCCATCTCCAACTTCCTGGAGGGAGATCTCACTAACATCAACTGGGGTGTGGTTGGTGCTGAATTTATTGAGAAATCCACTGGTATCTTCACTATCCTGAAGAAGGTTGGTGCTTGCTTGAAGGATAGAGCCAAAAGGGTCATCATCTTTGCCTCTTCTGCTTGTGTTGGGTATGAACCATGAAAAAGAAGGATGACAGCTTTCTCAAGATTGTCAGCAATGCCTTTTGGACCACCAACTGCTTGGCCCCCTGGCCAAGGTTGTCCATAACAATTTTGGCATCATAGAGGGACTCATGACCACAGTCCACATTCCATCACTGCCTCTCAGAGAACTGTAGAAGGGCCTTTTGAGAAGGTAAGTGGTGATGGCTGAGGATCTGTCCAGAACATTGTCCCTGCTTCTACCAGTATGGTCAAGGTTGTGGGCAAGTCATCCCTGAGCTCAAATGGGAAGCTCACTGGCATGGCCTTCCATGTCCTCACCCACAATGTGTTGGTCATGGACTTGACCTGCCATTTAGAGAAAGCTGCCAAAAGGACAACATCAAGAAGGTGGTGAAGTGGGCATCACAGGGCCCCTCAGGGGCATCCTGGGCTCTGCAATTTATATTTGTGTGAGCCAACGTTTTTAAAGCCACTACCTAGTGCTCTTTAGCTTTGCTGTGCGGCCTCTGAACAAGAGGGAAACAACCGCCCAGCTGCTTCCTGAGACCTCGGATTTTTCCTGATGTGGAAGATTTTGAGTAATCCTGCCTGTTCAAAGATCACTTGGGATTGAAGATCACAGTGCCACAGAAATGATGAGAGAGAACAGGAATGTTTCCTATGGGAGTCAGTGCTATTTCAACACTATTTTTATGCATTTATGTAAGGAGATAATTATGATGTAAGTGATGAGGAGGCATTTCTGGGTCCTGATTATAAGTGGGACGGCCGGGGCGTTACTCATAGACATACACAGACCTATCAATCCTTTGCTGAGTCACCAGCTTACCACTGTTAGGGGCCACCCCGGTTCCCAGCCCCCAGGAAAACCATCGGTTTGTCAGACTCTCATGAACTCTGGCCCGTTGCCTAGGCAGCTGCTGGAAATTCTCGCTCTCAGACTAGGCAACTCTTTTAAGTGTGTCCCCTTTGGGAGACAAAAATCAGAAGGCTTGTGGGGATATACTTACTGGGATCATGTCGGACAAATACCTATATTTTCCAAGTCTGGCCAGCGATAAACTTTCTATATATTCATGAGAAAATAGTATCCATTTCCTAAACTATATTAATGTTGTAGACTTGATTAAAGAAGAGCTGTGTCAGTTTACGTGAAAGATTGAACAGATATTTATCTCTTCCCTCCCAAATCCCCACTATAATAACAGTAAATAAATAAATAAGTAAATAAGATGATAAACCCATAGGGTTAAAGAGAAGAGAGAAGATGATGACAGGAGTTAAATGTCAACACAGGGCGCCTGGGTGGCTCAGTTGGTTAAGCGTCTGCTTCTGCTGAGGTCATGATCCCAGGGTTGACTCAGCTTCTCCCTCTCTCTCTGGCTGCCACTCCTCCAGCTTGTGATCTCTCTCTCTCTCCCTCTGTCAAATAAATAAACAAAATCTTAAAAAAAAAAAAAAAGGTCAACACAATTCTGGAAAATGACAGCAATGGGAGGAGTAATAAAACTGAATCAGCAGAATGGAGAAGCTTAAGCCTAAGGGTGCTTGTGGTAGGGGTGCGGCAGGTAGAGGTGGGGAGTGGAGGGCATGCCAATAAAGAAAAAGTTGATCGGCCCAGCAGAACACAGCAAAGGGTCAGGAGCAGAAGGCACAGTGTAGCTCTGGCAACCACTGATTGGTTCTTTGTCCCCGCACTTTTGCCTTTCTGGGATGTTACATAAATGCAATCGTGGGTCTGTAAGTCTTTACATTCTGGCTTCTTTCATTGGCGTAATGCATTTGAGTCGTCCGTGCCTTTGTAGTAGCAATACTTTTTTTTTCCCTTTAAATGGCCAACTAGCCATCGGTTTTATAGGTGTGCAACAGTTTTTTGGATTGTTTCCAGGTTTTGGTGATTACAAACAATGCTAATGTAAACATTTGTGTAGTGGTGTCTCGGTTATTCTGTAAACAGGATTTTGTTGCACTTGGGCAAATGACATGGGGTGAGGTTCCTGGCTGGTGCAGCATGTGTATGTTTAAGTTTGTTCAAACTGTTTTCCAGAGTGGCTGCTCTGTTTTGCACCCTCAACTGCAACACACGAGACTTCTGGTTACTCCACATTCTTGGCAGAACTTCATAGGGCATTTGTGTGTGTGTTTTTTTGGTTTTGTTTTTTTTTTAGCCATTCTAACAGATGTGTGGTGGTGTCTTGCTGTATGTGTGTATGTGTTTTAGGTATACAATTCAGTCATGTTTTTTTTTTTTTTTTAATACTGTTTATTTGACGGAGAGAAAGAGAGACCAGAAGTAGCAGAGCTGCAGGCTCCCTGCTGAGCTGGGAGCCCATCTTGGGCCTCGATAACAGGACCCCGGGATCGTGAGCTGAGCTGAAGGTAGACACTTAACTGACTAAGCCACCCAGGTGCCCCTAATTCAGTGGTTTTCTGTATATTCACAAAGTTGTACAACCACGACCACTATCTCATTCCAGAACGTTTCCATCAGTCTCCACTTGCAGTGAATTGCCCCCCACCAATTCATGTTGAAGTCCTACCCCCCAATTTGAAGGTGTTTGGAGATGGGGTCTTTGGGAGGCAATTTGAGATAGATGACGTGGTGAGAGTGGGGATTAGTGATGGATTTAGTGCACTTATTAGAAGAGGAGGAGGGGTGCCTGGGTGGCTCAGTGGGTTAAATAAAGCCTCTGCCTTCAGCTCAGGTCAAGATCTCAGGATCCTGGGATCCAGCCCCGCATCAGGCTCTCTGCTCAGTGGGGCGCCTGCTTCCCCTACTCTCTCTGCCTACTTGTGATCTCTGTGAAATAAATAAATAAGATCTTAAAAAAAAAAAAAAAGAGGAGGAGAGATCTCTCTCTCTGCACACACACACCAAGAAAAGGTCATGTGAGCACACGCCACGAGAAAAGCCTCAAAATAAAACCTACTTTGCCAGCACCTTGACCTCAGACTCCTCAGCCTCCAGAAGTGTGAAAAATACATTTCTGTTGTTTATTTTATTTTTTTAAAAGATTTTATTGATTTATTTGTCAGCGAGAGAGATCATAAGCAGGAGGAAGAACAGGCCGAGGGAGAAGCAGGCTCCCTGCTGAGCAGGAAGCCCCACATGGGACTCAGTCCCAGGATCCCAGGATTCTGACCTGAGCTGAAGGCAGATGCTTAACGGACTGAGCCACCCAGGCGTACCACATCTTCTTAATCCATTCATCTACGGAGGGATACTTGGGCTGCTTCCATAATATGCTGTTATAAATAATGCAGTAAACATAGGGGTGCATGTATTCTTTCAAATTAATGTTTTTGTATTCTACAAGTAAATACTCTGTCGTAGAATTACTGGATCATATATAATTCTATTTTTAATTTTTTGAGGAACCTCCATACTGTTTTCGGCAGTGGCTGCACCAGTTCTCATTACCACCAACAGTGCACAAGGGTTCCTTTTTCTCCACATCTTCACTAACGCTTGTTTCCTGTGGTTTTTATGTTAGTCATTCTGATCAGTGTGAGGTGATATCATTGCGGTTTTGATTTGCATTTCCCTGATGATAGGCGATGTTGAGCATCTTTTTATATGTCTATTGGCTATCTGTATGTCTTTTTTTTTTTTTTGAGATTTTATTTATTTATTTATTTGATAGAGGGAGGGAGACAGCGAGAGAGGGAACACAAGGAGAGGGAGTGGGAGAGGAAGAAGAGGCTTCTCAGCAGAGCAGGGACCCCGATACACAACTCAATCCCAGGACCCTGGGATCATGACCTGAGCTGAAGGCAGATGCTTAACAACTGAACCACCCAGGCACCCCCATTAGTATGTCTTCTTTGGAGAAATGTCTATCTATGACTTCTGCCTTTTTTTTTTTTTTTTTTTTAAGTAGGCTCCAGACTCATTGTGGAGTCCAATGCAGGGCTTGAACTCACAACCCTGAGATCAAGTCCTGAGCAGAGATCAAGAGTCAGATGTTTGACTGCTGAGTCACCCAGGTTCTGCCCATTTTTAATTGGATTATTTGGGTTTGGGTTTTTTTTTTTTTTTTTCATGTTGAGTTGTGTAAGTTCTTTCTGTATTTTGGATACTAACCCTTTATTGGATATGTCATTTGCAAATGTATTTTCCTATTCGGTAGGTTGTCTTTTAGTTTTGTTGATGGTTTCCTTTGCTCGGCAGAAGCTTTTTATCTTGATGTAGTCCCAGTAGTTTATTTTTGCTTTTGTTTCCCTTGTCTCGGGAGACCTATCTAGAAAAATGTGGTTACAGCCAATGTCAGAGAATTTACTGACCATGCTCTCTTCTAGCATTTTTAAATGCACAAATCTTTGGGCATTTTAAAAAAATTGATTTCCTTTCATTTCATTCTAAGAGTTCTTCGTGTATCTTGAACACAAGTCCTTTGTCTGATACGTGATTTGTAAGTATTTTCTTCCCATCTATGAATATCTTTTGATTTTCTTAAGAGTATTCTTCACGGGGCGCCTGGGTGGCTCAGTGGTTTAAGCCGCTGCCTTCGGTTCAGGTCATGATCTCAGGGTCCTGGAATCGAATCCCACATCGGGCTCTCTGCTCGGTGGGGAACCTGCTTCCTCCTCTCTCTCTGCCTTGCCTCTCTGCCTACTTGTGATTTCTGTCTGTCAGATAAATAAATAAAATATTTAAAAGAAAGAAAAAGTATTCTTCAGAGTCAGTTTTAAGTTTTGATGAAATCCCATTTGTCAAGTTTTTATTTCTTTTTTTAAGAATTATTTATTTATTTATTTGACAGAGAGATGGCGAGAGAAGGAGCATAAGCAGAGGGAGTAGGAGAGGGAGAAGCAGGCTTCCTGCAGAGCAGGGAACCCAGTTCGGGGCTCGATTCCAGGACCCTGGGATCATGATCTGAGCTGAAGGCAGACACTCAACAACTGAGCCACTCAGGCACCCCGTTTTTCTTTTATGGGTCGTACTTTTGGTGTCATTTCTTAGAATCTCTGCCTTACTCCAAGTTACAAAGATTCTGTCCTGTACTTTCTTCTTAAAGTTTTTATACTTTCAGACTTTATATTTAAATTCATGATCCATTTTAAGTTAAATTTGTATACAATGTGAAGTATTGGGTTGTGGCTCATTTTGCTTTGCAGAGGGATTTCGCGTTATCCACGACCATTTGTTCAAAAGACAATCACTTTTCCATTGAATTGCCATTGCACTTTTGTGAAAAATCAATTGTGTAGGGGTGCCTGGGTGGCTTGGTCCATTAAGCATATGACTCTTGATGTCAGCTCAGGTCTTGATCTCAGGGTTCTTGAGTTCAAGCCCCTTGTTAAGCTCCACACTGGGCATGAAGCCTACTTAAAAAAAAAAAAAAATCAATTGTGTGGGTCTATTTTTGGACTCTGTGTTCTGTTCCATCTGTGCCTATCTTTTAACCTAATGTCACACTGGTTCTAGTTTCGATATTAAGATAACTGCACTGAGTTTTTGTTCGTTGCACTTGGAGTTTGTTTCCCTCCAAATTCATATGTTGAAATATTAACCCCCAATGTGGTGGTATTAGGAAGTAGGTTCTTTGGGAGGTAACTAATCATGAAGGTGATTGATATTAGGGCCCTTATGAAAGGGATCCCAAAGAGCTCTCTTGCACTGTGTCTACCATATGAGGATACAATGAGAAGACAGCAGTCTGTAACCCAGAAGAGGGTCTTCACCAGAATTCTAACCATGCTGGTACCCTAATCTTGGACTTCTAGCCTCAGTAACTGTGAGAAATAAATTTCTCTTGTTTATAAGCCACACAGTTTATTGCTGCTTCATGAGAGCAGCCTGACCTAAGATAGAAATGTTGGTCTCATAAATGACTTGGGATGTGTTTCCTTCTCTTTTATTTTCTGGAGGGGATTATGTCAAATTGGTATTATTTCTTAATTGACTATTTAGTAGAATGTGCTGTTTAAACCATCTGAGCCTGGAGTTTTCTTTGTTGAAAGGCTTTTCACAATAAATTCAATTTCTTTGATAGGTATGGGACTGTTCAGCTTATCTATTTCTTCTTGAATGGGTTTTGGTAATTTGTATTTTTTTTTTAAAGATCTTATTTATTTATTTAACAGAGATCACAAGTAGGCAGAGAGGCAGGCAGAGAGAGAGGGGGAATTAGACTCCCTGTTGAGCAGAGAGCCCGATGCAGGTCTCCATCCCAGGACCCTGAGATCATGACCTGAACTGAAGGCAGAGGCTTAACCCACTGAGCCACCCAGGCGTGCTTTTTTTTTTTTTTTTTTTTTTTTTTTTAAGATATTATTCATTTATTTGTCAGAGAGATAGAGAGAGAGCACAAGCAGTGCCAGGCAGTGGCAGAGGGAGAAGCAGGCTCCCAGGGAGCCTGACAGGGCACTTGATGCCAGGATTCTGGGATTGTGACCAGAGTGGAAGGCAGACACTTAACCGACTGAGCCACCCAGGTGTCCCTCTGTTACTGTTTTTAATCTAATTCTTTTGCAGTTATAGAATATACCTTATGTGATTTTAATTCTTTTTTTCTTTTTAAGATTATTTATTTATTTATTTGACAAGAGAGGAAGAGAGGAAACACAAGCAGGGGGAGTGGCAGAGGGAAAAATCAGGCTCCCTGTGGAGGAGGGAGCCAGATGTGGAGCTGGATCCCAGGGCTCCGGGATCATGCCTTGAATTGAAGACAGACACTTAATGACTGAGTCATCCAGGCACCCCAATGTGGTTTTAATTCTTAATAAATTGTTAAGGTTTATTTTATGGTCCAGAATATGGCCCACCTTGTTGGATGTGAATTGTGCACTTGAAAAGAAAGACTTCCTGTTGTTACTGTCCCATAAATGTTAATTCCATCAAACTGGTTGATGGTGTTGTTCAGAGCTTCTTTGAGCTGATTTTCTGTCTCCCTGTTCTATCAGCTGCACAGAGAGAAGTGTGGACATCTCCAGCTGGAACTGTGGATTTGTCAGTTTCTCCTTTTGTTTCTATCAGTTTTTAAATCATGTGTTTTAAAACTTCTTATTATGGGGCACCTGGGTGGCTCAGTGGGTTAAAGCCTCTGCCTTTGGCTAGGGTCATGGTCCCAGGCTCCTGGGATAGAGCCCAGCACTGGGCTCTCTGCTCAGCAGGGAGCCTGCTTCCTCCTCTCTCTGCCTGCCTCTCAGCCTACTTGTGATCTCTGTCTGCCAAATAAATAAATAAAATCTTTAAAAAAAATAAAAAAATAAAACTTCTTATTAGGTGAATACACATTTAAGATTATTATTTCTTCCTTGTCAGTTGGCCCTTTTATCATTATAAAATGTTCCTCTTTATCTCCAGTAGTTTATTGTTGTGAAGTCTACTTTGTCTGATATTAATAAAGCCACACTAGCATTCTTTGTTTCTAATTTTTTTTATTGTGGTAAAATGCACATAACTTAAAATTTACCATCTTAACCATTTTTTAAAAAGATATGATTTATTTATTTGACAGACAGAGATCACAAGTAGGCAGAGAGGGAAGCAGGGGTGGGGGGCGGAAGCAGGCTCCCCGCCAAGCAGAGAGCCGGATGCGGGGCTCCATGTGGGACTTGATCCCAGGATCCCAGAATCACAACCCAAGTAGAAGGCAGATGCTTAACCAACTGAGCCACCCAGGCACCCCCATCTTAACCATTTTTCAGTGTATGGTTTAGTAGTATTAAATACCTTCATATGTTGTGCAACCATCACCACCACCCACCACCAGAACGCTATTCATCTTGTAAAACTGAAACTCTATACCCTTAGTCAATAACTCTCCAGCCCTCCTCCATTTAACTGCTGGAAACCACCATTCTATTTTCTGTCTCTATGGTTTTGACTGCTCTAATTATCTCATGTAAGTGGAATCATACAGTATTTGTCTTTTTTTTTTTTAAGATTTTGTTTATTTATTTGACAGACAGTTCACAAGTAGGCAGAGGCAGGCAGAGAGAGAGGAATGGAAGCAGGCTCCCCACTGAGCAGAGAGCCCCATGTGGGGCTCGATCCCAGGACCCTGGGACCATGACCTGAGCCAAAGGCAGAGGCTTTAACCCACTGAGCCACCCAGGTACCCCCTTATTTTTAAGATTTTATTTATATATTTGACAGAGATAGAGAGAGAGATCACAAATAGGCAGAGAGGCAAACAGAGAGTTGGGGGTGGGGGGGAAGCAGGCTCCCCGCTGAGCAGAGAGCCTGATATGGGGCTTGATCCCAGGACCCTGAGATCATGACCTGAGCCGAAGGCAGAGTCTTGACCCACTGGGTCACCCAGGCACCCCGGTGTTGGTCTTTTTAAATCTGCTGATTGTGTGGCTTCTCTCACCCAATCAGAACATATTTTGAAAGATGGAAAGGATGCCAGATTCAGTGACAGTATTTCACTTGATTGCCCATTTCCTGCTCTGCCTCTCACATTATTCATAACTCCCATATTGACACATTTCATATGAAATAATACCATTGTCATTCTGTGTTGCCAGGAGGATTCCTATTAACAGAATGTTTGGAAAATGTGTTGTAACATCCTGTTCCAGGGCTGCCAAGAAGCCATTGCACCACATTATTTTTTCTGGCATTTTAGATACCTTTTAATCACCCTTTTGATGTAAAAAAAAAAAATTTAAAAAGTTCTCTGTCAATTAGTTTTCTCTGAAATAAGCAGTCATGCCATGATCCAGACACACACAGAAAATATTTTTGCAATTGTACATATAGGAGTCATAGCCATAAGGGTACATTTCACAACTTTTTTTTTTATATACCTTTTATTTTTAAAACAGTATTCTGTTTTTTATCACATATGATGATTTGCCTTTTCGGAAATTCTTTGGACCATAGTTCTTTGTTTCTTTTGTTAAAAAGTGTATACTTAAGGGGTGCCTGGGTGACTCAATAGTTAGGCATCTGCCTTCAGCTCAGGTCATGATCCCAGAGTCCTGGGATCAAGCCCTGCATTGGGCTCCCTGCTCAGCAGGAGGCCTGCTTCTCTCTCACCCACTCCCCCTTCTTGTGTTTCCTCTCTTGCTGTCTCTCTCTCTGTCAAATAAATAAATAAAATCTTAAAAAAAATAAAAAGGTGCACACTTAAAAGACTCAGTTTCACATTTCCCTCCATCCACTACTGTTCCCACTACAATTAACCGCTTTTCACTGTTCTGTGTATGTGCGTCCGTGTGTGTCCTTATGCAAATAAAACTGGAAATCATATATGTTTTGGGAACATAATGTACAGGCTTTTTTGTCCTTTTCCTTTTATCCATTTAAACATCTGTCTCAGAGATCTTTTCATTTTAATTTCACAGCAATATATGAAACCTGTTTTCCCATAGAGCATGCTGTCAAACTTTTGGATTTTTGTCAGTATGATAATTGAACATGATATTTTGATATGACTTTCATCCTTATTTCTCTTTATTAATAATGAGTTTGTCTATATCTTTGTATTTTTACTTTTTTAAATTATATTTTTATTATAATTTTTTATTTTTTATAAACATATATTTTTATCCCCAGGGGTACAGGTCTGTGAATCACCAGGTTTACACACTTCACAGCACTCACCAAAGCACATACCCTCCCCAATGTCCATAATCCCACCCCCTTCTCCCAAACCCCCTCCCCCGTATTTTTACTTTTTAAAAAAAATATTTTATTTATTTATTTGACAGAGGAAGAGAAATCACAAGTAGGCAGTAAGGCAGGCAGAAGGTGAGGGGGGAAGCAGGCTCCCTACTGAGCAGAGAGCCCAAGGCAGGCTCCATCAGAGCCCCCAGGACCCTGGGATCATGACCTGAGCCCAAGGCAGAGGCTTTAACCCACTGAGCCACCTAGGCGCCCCTATATCTATGTATTTTAAAGGGTATTTGTATCCCTTCCTGAGATCTATCTGAAATATATATTCTTTTTCCATTTTTCTGTTGGGAGATTTGTCTCTTTTCTATTGATTCCTACGATAAAGAGAATTCTATTGATATATTAGGGATATTATCACTATGTCCATGACCTGAACTATAAATACGGTTATGACATAATAGAAAAAATACATACATTGGCCTCTGCCCCCAGTTCCTGGCACAGAGCTCCTAAAACCCTTGTAATTTTCTAAATGGTAAGAGCACCAGGAGCATCTCTGACACTGGGCTCTTAAAACCCTCATAAGCTTCTTTTTTCGTTTCTTTTAAAGATTTTATTTATTTATTTGACACAGAGAGAGAGAGAGAGATCACAAGTAGGCAGAGTTGGGGGAAGCTAGTGGAAAAAACTAGGTTTTTTCCATTACAGTTGTCCATTTTGTCATCTGCCTTTTGACTTTGTTTATAGTGATTTTTATCTTGCTAATTTTTCTCCATGGTATTTTGACATTTAGAAATAGAACAGAGAAGGAGGGGCCAGGAAGAAGGAATAGTGGGTTAGGGAACCTAAAGAAGAAAAATGTTTCAAGAAGGGACAGAGTTGGGGGCTCCTGAGTAACTCAGTGGCTTAAGGGTCCTGCTCTTGATTTTGGCTCAGGGCATGATCTCAGGGTCCTGGGATCCAGCCCCATGTTAGGCTCTGTGCTCAGTGGGGAGTCTGCTTTAGGATTCCTCCTCCTCTCCCTCTGCTATTCCCCCAACTTGTGCATATGTACTCTTTTGCTTTCTAATAAATAAATCAGTCTTTTTTTTTTTTTAAGATTTTTTTTTTTTGATAGAGATCACAAGTAGGCAGAGAAGCAGGCAGAGAGAGAGGGGGAAGCAGGCTCCCCACTGAGCAGAAAGCCTGATGTGGGGCTCAATCCCAGGACCCTGAGATCATGACCTGAGCCAAAGGCAGAGGCTTGAACCACTGAGCCACTAGGCACCCCTAAATCAGTCTTTAAAAAAAAAAAGATTATTTATTTGACACACAGAGAGATCACAAGTAGGCAGAGAGGCAGGCAGAGAGAGAGGGGGAAGCAGGCTCCCTGCCAAGTAGAGAACCCAATTCGGGGCTCGATCCCAGGACCCTGAGAGCAGGACCTGAGTGGAAAGCAGAGGTTTAACCCACTGAGCCACCCAGGAGCCCCTAAATAAATCAGTCTTAGAAGAAGAAGGAGGAGGAGGGGGAGGGGGAGGAAGAAGAAGGGACAGAATTGGGTACCTGCCTGGCTCAGCCAGTAGAAGGAGCAACTCCTGATCTTGGGGTCATGAGTTCAGACCCCACATTGTATGTAAGCCCGCTTAAAAAGAAAATAAAAAGTAAGGGGTGCCTGGGTGGCTCAGTTGGTTGGTTAAGGGTCTGCCTGTGACTCAGATCATGGTCCCAGGGTCCTGGGATTGAGCCCTATGTCAGGCTCCCTGCTCGGTGTGGACTCTGCTTCTCTCTCTCCCTCTCCCTCTGCCCTTCTCCCTCTCCTTGTGCTCTCGCTCTGTCTCAAATAAATAAATAAATAAATAAAATCCTTTTTAAGAAGTAGGGAAAAAAAGAGACATGATTTTCAGAAGGGTCAAATGATGCTCAAAACAAAACACTAAGATGAGGCCCTTGAAATAAACACTGGATTTAACAAAAGGGCGGCCGTCAGTGAATGACTTTACCAGCACAGTTTAAGAGGTAAGATGGAGACAGACAGACGCCTGGTTGGAGTGAGTGAATGAGGAAAGACAACAGAGAGTATTTTTTTTTTTTTTTAAGTTTTGCTATGCAGGGGTGCCTGGGTAGCCCAGTCAGTTAAGCATCCGACTCTTGATTTTGTCTCAAGTCATGACCACAAGGTTGAGGGATCAAGCCACGTATTGGGCTCTGCGCTGAGCATGGAGTCTGCTTGGGTTTCTCTCTCCCTCCTCATCTGCTCCTCCCCCTGTCCTCTCTTTCTCTCTCTTAAATAAATAAATGACTCTTTAAAAAAGTTTTGCTATGCAGTGGGACAGAGAAGTGTGGTGAGGGGCACCTGGTGGCTCAGTCGTTAAGCGTCTGCCTTCAGCTCAGGTCACCATCCCAAGATCCTGGGATGGAGCCCTGCACTGGGTTCCCTGCTCTGGGAAGCCTGCTTCTCCCTCTGCCACTCCCCCTGCTTGTGTTCCCTCTTTGCTGTGTCTCTCTCCATCAAATAAATACAATCTTAAAAAAAAAAAAAAAAAAGAACAGCTAGAACAGTAGAACAAATAAAAAATATAGAACAAATAGAAAAAAAAATAGAAACAATAGAACAAATAGAAAAAAAATAGAACAAATAGAACAGAGTTCTATTTAAAAAAAAAAGTGTGGTGGTAGTGAGATGGGACTATGGGATCCAGGAAGTTTTTATTTATTTATTTTTTAAAGATTTTATTTATTTATTCAACAGAGAGAGATCACAAGTAGGCAGAGAAGCAGGCGGCGGGGGTGGGGGCGCGGGAAGCAGGCTCCCTGCTGAGCAGAGAGCCCAAAGTGGGGCTGGATCCCAGGACCCTGAGATCATGACCTGAGCCAAAGGCAGAGGCTTCACCTACTGAGCCACACAGACGCCCCTCCAGGAAGTTTTTTAAATGGGAGATGCTGTACTAGGGAGTGTCTATATGCTGATCTAAATGACCCAAGAGTGGAAAAACTAAGGATACAGAAGGAGGCAGAGGGCATATTTCTAGAAAGGAGGCCCTTCTAAAGGGCAAGAGAAGGGGGGAATCTTGCTTCACAGAGAAGGCAGGCTTTGTCCATTTTGAGCGTGGGCGTACAGCTGGGAAACTGGTAGGTGTGGCTGTTGGTATGATGAGGGGGGGGTTCCTGCCTGGGGGCTCTTGTTTTCTCCATGAAGCATGTGGTGAAGCAAATTGGGAGGTCTGAGTGGAGAAAAGGAATGGGAAATAAATGTGTTAGAATGTAGTAGGGAAACGCACCAGGGAGAGTTGCCAGAGTTCTGAGTGCCCATTTGAGATTCACGGTGAGTCACTGAGCAAGTCGTGTGTTCATCTCCAGCCGAGTTCAGGCAAGGCCTGGCGTGGAAAATACTACAGGGTCGGGATGTTGCCAAGCAGAAACAGTGTTGAGGAGGCAAGGGATAGGGGTATTTGCAAGGCAGCAATTGTAATAATGAACGTGGAATCTGACATGAATGAAGAGGAAATGAGGACATGAGGCAAGATGGTTAGTGTGAGTCACAGGCTTCAGTCCGAGTGAAGAAATTCTGGAAGGCATGCATCGCCTACGGGAGATGGAGGACAGGAGATAAGGAACAAGTCCGACTTCTTGAAATAGAGATTTTGGAGGCAGTGCAGTTATTGGTGATAATAAGGTAAAGGTTGTGACCATAGGAGTGGGTTGCTGAAGTGAAGCAATAGGAAATTGCATTTGAGGGGGAGAGGAGGTGAGATTCTAAGGGTTATGGCTCTGGACAGAACCAGCACATTGCACAACCTAGAATTTATACCTTAGGAAAATCTTTTTTTTTTTTTTTAACAGATTTTATTTATTTATTTGATAGACAGAGATCCCAAGTAGGCAGAGAGGCAGGCAGAGAGAGAGAGAGGAAGAAGCAGGCTCCCTGCTGAGCAGAGAGCCCGATGCAGGGCTCGATCCCAGGACTCTGAGATCATGACCTGAGCTGAAGGCAGAGGCTTAACCCACTGAGCCATCCAGGTGCCCCACCTTAGGAAAATCTTATGAGAATATTCTGGCTTAACATGTCAATAAAAAAATTTTAAAAAATGGCTTGTATTCTGCCTTATTTACACACACATTTAAAATGGTGGGAACTATGGAGGGATGCACCTGAGTTAGGAAAATTATATACCATGAGGGATTTGGGGGAGTAGGGAGGGTGGTCTGGGTTTATAATGATTCCTAGTGGTCGGTACAGCCTCCTGAGGGAAGAACACTGAAAAATCATGGCCCATCAAGGTCTTAGCTCACGTTGTTTTGCTTACAAATTGCATAACCTTCTTGTTCTTTTGCTGGGCAACCTCTGCACACATGTTTACAATCTGGTTAAAGAATCAGCCCTTACAATGACGTCATTAAACACATACGTACACAATGGTGGTCATAGCAACAGCAGAGGTAGACGTTAGACTTTCTCAAATTCAGTTTCCTCAACAACCTGTTGAGGAGGGACACGCAGACTTTGGGAAAGATGCCATTTTCCCGTGCACATTCACAGAAGGAAAAGAAGGTCCTGCCAGGGAGTGTTCATAAGGATCGGTGTGAGCCTGAGTGTCCTCCTGGCCGGCCGTCACCGCAGTAGACATCCAGGATGCTCTGCTCTCTTGGGCTCTGGTTGTTTTCTGTAACCAGGTCAAGATGCCATCATCCATAATCAACCCAGGGAGGCCGTGAGGATCTGTGAAACTTGTCACAGCCCTCAGGTTCCCTATTTAAAAGGGAAGTGTGTGATGTTCTGTGCATTCTTGGTCAGGAGGCAGGCCAGATGCCAAAAGACTCAAACCTTACCTGTCCTGTCACACAGAGACCAGTCAGGTACACAGACCAGTTAATTTAACAGAGGAAATTTATTATAAAGACACCAAAAGCCAAAAAAGGAAATACCAAGGAAACACAGTGGCAACAGAAGGAAGCCTCTGGAGAGGCAGCCGTTACCAAAGGGAAAAGGTCCAAGTTTACTGGAACCCAGAAGCTTAGAGTTGGTGCTGGTACCTTTAAAGGGGACCATTAAGGCTGGTTCCAAGAAGAGGAAAAGGTGGAAACTCGAACGTAGTGCAGCCCCTGAGGCAGCGGGAGGGGAGGGGCGGGGTGGGGGGGTTAAGGGTGAGGGTGGAGGTTGGCTGCGGGGAGCTCTTGGCACCGCTGCTCTCAGATGCGGGAGGCGAGTCCCCTCCTATTCCTCCCACTTTGCAGGCTTCCTCTAGCACCCCCTATTGGCGGAGTGTAGCAAGGGGCCAGCAGGCAAAGAGAACGGTAGTTTGAAGAAGGCCAGCCCCAGCCGCCCAATGAATACAAGGTTTCCGGCTGTTACAGAGAACGCTACCATGAGCATTCTTGTACACATCTTGCCATGCACTTGTGCACTCATATTTTGGGCGTAGACACCTAGGAATGTATTTGCTAGATTTGATAGATGCAGACGATAACCGTTCTGGTGAATGTGAATTGTGATTTTAATAGGCATATTTCTAATCACTGTTGAAGTTGGCCATCTTGACCACTGGGATATCCTCCTTGAAAAAGTTTCCTCATTCAGACGCCTGGCTGGCTCAGGTGGTGGAACATGGAACTCTTGATCTTGGGGTTGTGAGTTCAGGTCCCACATTGTGTGTAGAGATTACTTAAAAAAAAAAAAAAAAGTGCCTCCTTAAGTCTCTAGCCCATTTACAGTTGAATGGTGAGCCTTTTTCTTATTGCTCTGTAGGGATTTCTTTTAAAGGATTTATTTATTTGACAGAGAGAGAGATCACAAGTAGGCAGAGAGGCAGGTGGGGGTGGGGGGACAGGCTCCCTGCTGAGCAGAGAGCCCCACGCAGGGCTCCAGTCCAGGACCCTGAGATCATGACCTGAGCCAAAGGCAGTGGCTTAACCAACTGAGCCACACAGACACCCCATGCTGTATCTTCCTTAAGCAGTATTTCCTTATTCTGGATTCATGAACATATTCTCCTGTATTCTTCTTTTCCTATTTTTCCCTCTCTTTTCCTTGTCCACAGGTATTGAATTCTGAGTCATTTCTTCAGATCTGTTTTCCAATTTACTCGTTCTGTTTTTAGCAGTCTAATCTTCCTCTGGGTTCCTAATTAAAATATTACATATATATATATTTAAAGATTTTATTTATTTACTTATTTGGCAGACAGAGACCTCAAGCAGGCAGAGAGGCAGGCAGTGAGAGAGAGAGAGAGAGCAGGAAGCAGACTCCCTGCTGAGTAGAGAGCCTGATGCGGGGCTCCATCTAGGGCCCTGGGATCATGACCTGAGCCCAAGGCAGACACTTAACCCACTGAGCCACCAAAGCACCCCCAAATATTATATTTTCAGTTTCTATAAGTTATTGTTTTTCCCCTCAATTTTGCCTGGTCATTTTTAGCCTCTTGGTCCTGCATTATCTTTTCAAAATCCTCATTCTTTCTTTAAACATATGAAACCTGTTTAATGCATATCATGTACGTAAACATTACTCTATCTGCAGTCAGTGCCAATGGGATTCTACAGTTCACTGTTTCTGCTATTGTTTGCTTATGGTGGCTTACATTTCCTTGAGATTTTTATCAGTTTGCTCTGAGCTCACTTTTGTTAGAATTTTATCTTTCAAAGCCTAGGTTTAAAGTATATTGTCCCAGAGAGGAATTGTACATGCTTGTGCTTAGAAACACTACTAAATTGAGACTGGTCGAAATTTTTAGCTTTTTTGGCCTCCAAAGGTTTGAGGACTTAGAAATCTCTGGGAAACTCCCCCCACATCCTTCTAGCCAAGGTCTGTTTGGGCAAGGGTTGCCAACTCTCTTTCACACACTGAGGGTATCGCTTTTTGGTGACCCCAGCTTTAGGATACGGTCGCTGACTCAATTTCCCTTTTTTGGATGGGTCCCAGGCTTTGTCTCTTGTACCCAAATTTGGCCCGTTAAAACCCTGGCCTGGGGCACCAGCAATCCATAGATATTGCCAAGGTAGTACTGGCTTATCATTTTGGTTTTATGGTTTCTTATCTCTTCTCTTATTCCTTTCCCCTGCTTTTCTACTGGCCCAACAATGCATTTGAAAATATGTTTTTTGAGGGGCGCCCAGGTGGCTCTCGGCTAAGCATCTGCCTGTGGCTTGGGTCATGATCCCAGGATCCTGGGATCCAGCCCCCATCGGGCTCCTTGCTCAGCAGGGAGCCTGCTTCTCCCTCTCTCTCTGCCTGCCACTCCCCCTGCTTGTGCTCTCTCTGTCAAATAAATAAATAAAATATTTTTTAAAAATGTGTTTAGGGACGCCTGGGTGGCTCAGTCGGTTAAGCGTCTGCCTTCAGTTCAGTTCGTGATCCCAGGGTCCTGGGACTGACTCTCACATGGGGCTCCTAGCTTGGCAGGGAACCTGTTTCTCCCTCTGACTGCTGCTCTCACTACTTGTACTCTCACTCTCTGACAAAAATAAATAAATAAAATCTAAAAAAAAAAAAAAAAAAGTTTAAAGATTTTTTTAAAAAGATTTTATTTATTTATTTGATAGAGAGAGAACACAAGTAGGGAAAGAGGCAGGCAGAGAGAGAGGAAGGGAAGCAGGCTCCCTGCTGAGCAGAGAGCCCAATGTGGGACTCGATCCCAGGACCCTGGAATCATGACCTGAACTGAAGGCATCGACTTAACACACTGAGCCACCCAGGCACCCTGTTTAAAGATTTTTAAAGATTTTATTAATGTATTGGGGGGGACAAGAGCAGAGGGGAAGGGAAAAAATCTCAAGGAGACTCCTGCCAAGCAACGGAGCTTGATCCCACCACCCCAAGATTACAACCTGAGCCAAAACCCAGAGTCAAATGCTTAACCTATGGAGCCACCCAGGTGCCCCTAAAAATATGTTTTTAACATTTTATCCATCATTTTGAGTGTTTTGTACCAAGAGGATTTCCCTGAACATCTATCTAGTCCACCATACTGTCAGAATTAGAAATCCATGTTTCTTAGAAAACATGCCACTCACGCAGGAGTCCTACAAGCAGGTAATTTCTACTTCAGAGTCAAGTATGTCTTACAAATCCAAGATTTCTCTTTCCTCTGTTTCTTCATGTTTGTTTAGAGTGTCTCTGGAGAAACAGAGTTGCACCGTTGCCATAACCGAGCACCAATTGAATGAAAGCCCTGTGAGAGCAGCTATTACTGTACTAGCTAATGAGATGATCATCCAGGATCGCATCAAGTTGGGGCAAAATAAAGATTATGGGAGAACTGATCAGTTTCTTTAGATATCCTGCTGTCAAGATCAGAGTCACTTTCCTCCACAATTTTGCAATTCAGGAGGAGGTATTTCAAAATAACTGTTTGTCCCTGGCTTGGAATGTAGATTTAAGAGAAGGTTCTGGCAAAGCCAGAGGACATAATTTCAACCTAGATGCTTTGTCACTTTAGGGCTTTGTGGGAGGCAACTTGACAGACGTCTTCTGACCTTGTACAAAGTCATCCTTGTAATATGGTAATGGAAAAAAAAAAAAAAAACCCTCCAGTATAGGGAGCGAGGCATAAAGTCCCACCAACCTCTCGTTATCTTGAGCCGGAAGAACACTTTTCTTCTTAAAAAGGCTTTAGGAGGAAGAACATGTAACAATTGGCTTAGGATTCGTACGTTTCGGGGAGGCTGCAGAAGGCTCTGGCTTCTTTTAAGACGCATGAGTCCAGCCCCTTCCCGTTCTAGGTCTTAAGTAAGCCCGGCATTAATAACACACCCACCACTTCAATGACATTGCTAACAACTGGTTTTTTGGAGCAATTTGCAACATCACGAAGTCACACTGCCTTTCAAGAAGGGCTATCCAGTTTGCCGTCCTCCACTACCTCCATAGCTTGCACAGAACAAGAACCCCAGGAAAAATCTATTAACCCTGCACGCTGTCCTCAGCCTGGGATTTCAAAAACAGCCTAGGATTTCATTATTTCATTATTTATTTATTTATTTATTTATTTATAAAATGGTCATTTTTTCTTTTCTTTTCTTTTCTTTTTTAAGATTATTTATTTATTTATTTGACAGACAGGGATCACGGGTAGGTAGAGAGAGAGGAAGGGAAGCAGCTCCCTGCTGAGCAGAGAGCCCAATTTGGGGCTTGATCCCAGGACCCTGGGATCATGACCTGAGCCGAAGGCGGGTGCTTTAACCCACTGAGCCACCCAGGCGCCCCTCATAATTGTTTTAGTAACACCATTTTTCCCCAGGTAGAGTTCCACCTTTCTTTTCTAAAAGATTTTATTTATGTATGTATGTTTGTATGTATTTATTTCAGAAAGAGAGAAAAGCGCAAGCATGAGCAGGGGTGAGGGGCAGAGGGAGAAGCAGACTCCCCACTGAGCAGGAAGCCGGATGCGGATGTGTGGGCTCAATTCAGGGGCTCCAGGATCATGACCTAAGCTGGAGGCAGACGGTTAACTAGCTGAGCCACCCAGGCGTCCTCAGTGGCATATGTTTATTACAAGGCTTCCAAAAGAAAAAAAAAAAAAAAAAGAAAAAACGTCTGTCCTTGTCTGGTCTGCCTTCATGTCCAGGGGAATAATGGTGGTGGCGCATTTGCTGCTGTGGTTGGTGAGACTGGTGTGGAAAGGACTCTCATGTCCTTGGCCAGTTGGTGGAGTAGTCTAACTGTGTTAGTGAGGCTCATTCAACCAGCCTGACCTGTGAAGGAGGAGTTTTGCTGATGGGCACATCCCATATCTGGCCATCTTCCCGGCACCAGGGCCCATGGCTTCTTTCGATGATGCGATGGAGCCCTGCCCAGCAGGCTTGACACTGGCCCCCACTTCTGTGGTTATAGCCGAGCTTTGCTTCAACTTCTGGTTTATGCTACTGCACTTTTCAGAGCAATCAGACCTTGAAAGTTTTCTGTTCACCAGACAGTGATGGCTGGCTTCCTCCCCATGCCCTATTTAAAATTTGCACCTTGGGGGAACCTGCGTGGCTCAGTCATTAAGCATCTGCTTTTGGCTCAGGTCATGATCTCAGGGTCCTGGGATCAAGCCCCACATCTGGCTCCCGGCTCAACGGGAAGCCTCCTCCTCCCTCTCCCCTGATTGTATTACCCCTCTCTCTCTCTCTCTGTCAAATAAATAAATAAAATCTTAAAAAAAATTTTTGTTTTGCACCTTTGTGGAGAGCGTACCTGTGTTTGCACCAGGAGATCCAAGGGCTCTGCTGCCCAGCGTGTGGTTAGCTGGGGTTTCTGGGATGCAGGACAGGGAACCTGCTTTCATCCAGCTTGGCCCCGTCCAGCCGTTCCAGCCTACTGGAGCAGGAGGTAACTGATGGGATTTCGGCCTGATTTACTGAGCGTGTTTTTCTCCTTCCAGCACCCTTACTGTGGAGGGCTATTCTTATTCTGATCTCTGGATGATCATTTTTTGTAAGTTTTTTCAGGTTTAAAAAAAAAAAAAACCCTCTTCGCCTGGTCATTACTTCTTGGTTTATTCAGTGCACGATCGGCTTCCTCAGCTACCTTCTGTAGGTGATACACAGGAGGCAGCTCCCTCTCTAGGCAGCTGAGGTGGTCCCCTGTCCTTTGTGTTGCTCCTCAACAGCTGACACCTTACTGTCATTTAAAAACTACATAAATAGGGGCACCTGGGTGACTCAGTGGGTTAAGCCTCTGCCTTCGGCTGGGGTCCTGGTCTCAGGGTCCTGGGATCGAGTCCTGCAATAGGCTCTTGAGTCCCGCAATGGGTTCTCTGCTCCGCAGGGCACCTGCTTCCCCCCACCCCTGCCTCTCTGCCTACTTGTGATCTCTCTCTCTGTCAAATAAATAAAAATTTTAAAAAGATCTTTTAAAAATTACATAAATTGGGGCACCTGGGTGGCTCAGTGGGTTAAGCCTCTGCCTTCAGCTCAGGCTATGATCCCAGGGTCCTGGGATCGAGTCCCGCATCAGGCTCCTGGCTCGGGAGGGAGCCTGCTTCTCTCTCCGTCTCTGTCTGCTTGTGTGCTCTCTTTCTCTCTCTCCTTCTCTCTGACAAATAAAATCTGGACTTCGCGGTCGGAGGGAGTCTGCTTCTCTCCCTCTTCCCTCCTCTGTCGCCCCCCTCATGTATATGCATGCTCCCTCTCCCTCAAATAAATAAAGAAAAGGCTTTTAAGAAATTACATTAGTTGGGGCGCCTGGGTGGTTCAGTTGTTAGGTGTCTGCCTTCAGCTCGGGTTGTGATCTCAGGGTCTTGGGATTGAGCCCCGAACTGGGCTCCCTCCTTGGCGGAAAGTCCGCTTCTCCCTCTCCCACTCCCCATCCCACACTGACTTGTGTTCCTGCTCTTGCTGCCTCTTTCTCTGTCAAATACATAAATAAAATCTTTAAAAAATTACATTAGTTAGCCCACTGTATGTGAATATATAACATTTTTATGAAAAATAATTATTTTCCATATTGGAAAATGTTTGGTGAGAAGAATGGCCTTGCTTTATATTTTTTGCAGATATCTTTTAAAGATTTTATTTATTTACTTATTTGACAGAGAGAGAGAGATCACAAGTAGGCGGAGAGGCAGGCAGAGAGAGAAAGAAGGAAGCAGGCTCCCCACTAAGCAGAGAGCCCAACACGGGGCTTGATCCCAGCACCCTGGGATCACAACCCGAGCGAGGGCAGAGGCTTTAGCCCACTGAGCTACCCAGGCGCCCTGTGCAGATATCTTTAATGTCTGTTGCAGTAGACAGCTGGATTCTCCTATCTGCTGCTGCATCCCATCTATTGCGATATCACATGTTGTATGGCTTCTGGAAAATTCCACGATGCATGAGAGACGTGTTAAGAAAAGGCAAATAGCATCTTGTATTATGAAAATGGTTTGGGCCACTTAGAAAGGGTCTCAGGGACACTCTGCACCCAACAGAGTCCCCAGACCACATCCTGAATGCCGGTGATCTAGATGAGAGTCAGGATACTTTTTCTTAAAGGCCATATTGTAAATATTTTAGGCTTAATCTGTTGCAGCTATTCAGCTCTGCTATGGTATCAGGAAAGCAGCTATAGGTAACATTGTAAACAAATGGATGTGGCCACACCCAATGCAAAAACTTACTTATCAAAACCTGCAGGGGTGGGAGGAGGTGGGCTGGATTTGGTACACTGTGGCCAATGAGCAAGCTCCTGGTCTGCAACAGGGCGCCTGCAGGGGCCCTGAGTTTAGGGCTTGTGCCACAGAAGTGGGACAGTGCCATCGGATTCATTCTAGTCAGGCCTTTTCCAGAGGAGGAGAAAAGGAATTTCTCAGAGAAGACTAGATCTTGTATTTTAATTACCCTTCCCTGTTGGTAAAATCCACAGTCTCCACCTACTTAGACATCCCTCGGCCGGCTCTGCTTCTCCCATGGCCCAGGTCTTTGCCCAGCCTGTGCTGGGTGCTCTCTGTCTGGAGGACATGGCCTCTGGACCCCAGACTGGCCTGAGCCCGCAGGAAAACAGCTTTGCCTGGACAGCTTTGCTTTGCCTGGGGCAGCCTAAGCAACTTGTATTGAATGCACTTGCCCTTCCCCAGCCTTCCACCAGCTTCATCTTCCTCTGCTGTCCTTGTCTTCTCTACCAGGGTAATGCTGTCCCCCCAGGGGGGTCCAATACCACTGGGCAAAGGCGGGAGTCTGTGTAGGGTTGGGTGGGGCCAGCTCCAAACTAGTCTCCTTAGCTATCAGAAGGGGACCCCCACTGGATGCCCCAAACCAGCTTCCCCACTTTCATTCCCCAGAAAAAGGTGATGTGCTGTGCCGCCAGCCTGGGAGGCAGTCATCTGTTCCTCTGCCCACCACTTTCAAACTCAACCAGGAACTTCCTGCTCTTTGGCTTTAAAAATAGAACATTCAAGCTGGACTTTTATGGTCTTGGGAAGAACACTGTGCTCGTGCCCACCCACACCTGGTCTCTGCCCCTGCCTGGCCTCGTCCAGCTGCTCAGGAGCCGTCCCCAGTGGGCCCCTCAGGGGAGACTTGGTAGATTTACGAGGGCAGCCTTGGCCGAGACCTTCTTCCCATGGCTCCCAGCCACCGTTCAGCAGCTCTCCCACATCCCATGCAGCCCGCGGCTGGGACATTCTGTGTCTTTCTCTGCCTCCACCCCAGCTTGCTGAGTCAGCCCTTGTCCAGCCCTGTGCAGGAGCAGGGACTCCTCATGCCAGAGCCTTCTTTGGTCTCACAGCAGCGATGGTGGCTCTAGGGCTGCCCGTGTTGGGACTCGAGTCAGCCTGGTCCATCCCCTCATGCTGAGTTACAGAAGTTTAACAAAAAGCTGGTTCCTTCTCAGTCTGGACTTCAGGTGGGGTTTCATGCTATTCCTGATCTGGATGGTTACTTTTAGCATGTATAGACAAACGATTTCTTCAGAGCCAGAAATGCCACTAAGTACTCGGAGGTCTCTGGCACCCCGTGGCAAGCCTTAAGGAGTGGCTGGGCGGGCAGTGCCTGTGGGCAGGAGCCGGCCCTGGGGAGATCATCTGTAGACAGATTGTAGAAATAACTCCAGAGCCAGTGAGGCCTTAGGCCAAAATCATACAAAGAACCCAGTGAGCGCTGACCTATCTTGTTTTTCCTGAAGGTTCGGTTTCTAACAGAATGGAGAGAGAAGACTAATTATCGTCTCCTGGAAAAGATAAGGGCTCTCCTTCTAAGGTCCTTCACGGATGTAATCAGGCCCATCGGTATCCTTCTGATGCAAGGCCTTCAGGTACTGTCTGTTTCAGTTCCGGTGGGCCTGCCTCTGGGATAAGACATGTCAAACTAGGCAGCTGGGATCATCAAAAAGTTTCTCTGGAAACTGGAGGGCAAGCAATGCAAGCTTTCTGGCTTAATCCGTAAATATAAGTCAGGTCGAGAAGAGTGGAAGGGTGTAGGGCCCGGAGAGGGAAGACGTGTAGCGATGAGAAGCGGCTGGAGAGACCACAAGGCAGACAAGGCTCCTGAATCCTCCCCTGCCTCTTGGACACCGGGTAAGGTTTTACGAAGCCATAACAAACTTCATTTTTCATCTGGCTACGCGACCCTGGCCCACTGCTGTTCCCACTTGCAGCTGCCCAGAGCCTGTCTGGCCCTCGGCTTTCCCATCAGCACCCGTAGCTGCTGTTGTCCTAGGCCTCTTCCTCTGCACCTGCACATCTGGAGGGTTTGTGGGAAGCTTAGGGGAGAAAGCAGAGGGCTGTGCCCTAACTCAGCTTCCCACCCAGCCAAACCCCTTCCTCTCCCACTTCCCTGCAACTGTCACAGCAGCCACCTCCCCTACGGCTCCCGCGTACCCTCCCGGTGCTGAAGGGCCCATTGCTTCGCCTGGTCTGTGTGCTGGATGGAACCAGGGAGCCGAACCTGAGTCCGTCCAGTCCGAGGGCTGAGAGTCAGAGGGAAGACAGGCAGGGCCGGTAGAGAATCCAGGTCCCTAAGCTCGAGTGGTAGCCTGGGAGAAAAAGGCACGTGTGATGCTCATTTGTCACCGAGAGCTGGTGAGCATGGCCTTGTGGGAAAGAGAGCATCTGCCTCTTCAGAAACTCGGGGCCTGGCCTCTGTTTCCTTTGTTCTTCGGCTACAGGTGGTGGCTGTGGCAGAGTCAAGGCCAGAGCTCCCCAGGCCGCCAGCATAGAGACGAGATCGCATGGGCCACTTCTGCAAGACATGGGGATAGGAACTGAGTAATAATATCACAGCCCCTGTCGTCCTTGGCACCCCAGACTTGGCCTTCCCTAGGCCCCCTGCCTTCTCCCCACCTCCTGAGCCTGGCCCAGAGGCTCATGAGAAGCTGTGTGAGGAAAGCAAGGACCCTGAAAGGAGCCCCCCCGGCCCCCCAAGAGTGGGGAGGGAGGTGGATGGCAGAGCAGGCAGCGGCCAGGGGCTGGACGGCACGGAGGGCAGCAGGGCTGGAGCAAGGAAGGGCCCCTCTTGATACTGAACAGTCCCGACCTCTTCTCTCGCCCAGCCCCCAACTCAAGTACTCCCCACCCCTGCCACCCCACGTCTCAGCGCTGCCCTGTCCATCTAAGCTGGGGAACTCCTTGCACATCCTTCCAGCAGGAGCGTGGACAGCCCCAGAAACACCAGTTGACTGCTCTGAGGGCTGCCTTCCTCTTGGCAGCCCCTTTGTAGGGTGGGGGCACCTAAGGTGCACTGCTCCCCGCTGACTGACCTGTCCCACCACGCTGCCCGAGGTCTAGACAGAGCCGGCTCTCATCTCTTCACTCGTCCCCGTACTTGCCCATCACCGCCTACGTGCAAGGGCCTGACTTGGGTCGTCACTTCACAGCTAAGGAAACGACTCTGCTGCTATCAGCATTTCAGAGTTGCCCCCATTTAGTCTCACATTCTTGCAGTTTAGCTATATTTGCATGAAAGAAGAGAAATCGCAAGTTTCAAGACATTTCAGAACTGTGAAGTTTAGGGGAGAGAGACGGCAGAAGGGCTCCTCCGTAGAAACAAGGCTGACCTACCATTCCAGTGCTGTCTAGCCTCAGAGGGCAGAGAGGACCCGTCCTTTATAACAGGAAGCTCTGCAACCAGCAGCTTACAGCACCTTTGGCCTGCGTGGTGGCCTCGAGCCTGGGCTCTGAGGTCAGACACCCTCGGGTTCAAACTGCTCTGAGCCACTTAATCTCCCCGAGATTCGATTTCCTCATCCGTAAAGTAATCCTCGTTGGGTTCCGTGTGGACGAGAAGATGGAAGGGACTGGAGTGCTAAGCCCAGCTCCCCGCACAACTTCAGCACCCCAATATTATCGCCGTTACTGCAATGGTGAATATTGTTAATTACACTTTTCCTTCCTGATCCCGGTTCATACCCTTGAGGGGGAGTAAGGCTCATGTTATCTTCCCCTTCACATAGGACAAAGCGGAGGCTCAGGAAAAGTAGGTGCTGGTCTAGGGGGTGGCACATGCAGGAAGCAAGGCCCCCCCCGCCACTGCTGGTCCCTCCCCCACCCCAGCTTGATGGCTTCTCCAGTGAGGCTTTCTAAGACCTTGTTCTCCCAGAGGGACATCTCTCCTGTGGCAGAAGTTCAGAGGACACTGAGGCATTATACGATGATGGGGTGATGTACCCTGGAATCTGGGACTCTCCCTGGGCGGTTTCCTTTCCCATGCCCCAGCCGTGGAAACCGCTCCTTTTTCTCCTCTGCCATGAGGCACCCCAGAGTCTTGGGGCCTCTGTGAAGTTACCTCCTCTTGGAGGAACTGCATTTTCATTTACAATCACCACCCCCACTGCACCCAGGGTCAGGCGATTCCCAAGAGCCAGCCTTGGCTCCTCTCCCTCTGAGAGAGCAGGAAGCAGCTGGTCCCCAGTCCCCATGTCAGCTCTGCTTGGGGCAGGGGGCCTAAGTCCAGTCCATTCCAAACCCCAATCCTCAAGGCCGGGGGCTCGTGGCCTACCTTGAGAGGGTGTAGATAGCGGAGTCCACGCAGGAAGGGTGGCCAGGCGGGGCCAGGCAACTCGTGGCCCAGCATGCGGGTGAGGTGGGCTATGTAGCTGGTGGCCAGCACCAGCACATCCAGCTTGGAGAGTTTGGTGTCGGGTGGCACAGCGGGCAGAGCAGCCTGCAGGGCCAGGAAGGCCTGGCGCAGTGTCCTCACCCGGCTCCGCTCCCGTGCAGCATTCTTGGGACTGGCCTCACTCTGCACAGAGGACCCCAGATGAGTGGGTCTGACTGGACCCCCCCACCTGCCCCTGTTTCGAAGAGCATTCTAGCGTGACGTCTCCCTCCAGAACAGTAGAGCGGAGGGCCTTGTGCCCTCTTTGTCTGCTCTCGGTCTTCCCCCACCTTATGGCTGAGGAAATGGAAAGAAGGTGTCACCTTGGGTCAGAGGGCAGCAGGGTAGCAAGGCTAGGCTCAGAAGTTAGCGTCCTTTCCTCTTTTTTTAAAAAAGATTTTATTTAGTCCTTTCCTCTCTCTAATACTACTCTATCCCTGCTCCACCCACACCCTCGTTGGAATCCTGCTTATCAGGGTTCCCAGGCGCTGCAGGAAGCACAGAGTGACCCCCGCCCTGTAGGGCTGACCCTTGCCCAGCGTCAGATCCTGAGATGAAGACGCAGCTGCAGTGAGGAAGAAAGGACCCCCAGCCGGGGGCCACAGCGACCCACAGCTCCATTCTGGCCCCACCACTCGCTCCTTTTCTGGAGCTGTGGGGAATTCACCCCACTCCTCTAGGCCTCAGTTTCTCCCAGAGCCGTGAGTGGGGCCAGCTCTCTGAGCCGCGCTCTGGTTGAGACCAGCGTGGGGCCTTGGAGTCAAAACGCTGGTGTCCCCCTCTTGGGCAGGGGCGGTGACGCCCAGTGAGGCTTTGTGGTCAGAGGTGACACCTCAGCCCCTCCCCCCTGGCCTCCCCCCTTTGCCTCCCACCGGTCCAGCGTTTCCTTACCTGGCCACGAGCCAGGCTCCGGGCCCTGACCCCTCGTGGGCGTGGGTTGGGGGCAGCTCTGCTCCACCTTTGGTCACTCCAGCCCGGCTTGTCCCACGGGTCCTGCCTGGTCCTGCTCAGGCGGCTCCTCTTCCTGCCCAAATCTGCTGCCAGCGACAACCTGGCTTTAGCGGGCTTCTGCCCCACTCCCGGTGCGGTGGGTGCCCTTCTGGCCTCCCTCTGGGACATGCCACACGCCTGGGGGGACAGCTGCGGCCCCTAGACAGGAACACGGCGCCTGTGGGAGCCCGCGGGCTCAGGCTTGCGGGGCAGGCTGGTCGCCGGGCCTGGAGTGTATCTGAGGGAGCTGGCGCCCAGTCAGGCCTGCTTGGCTCCTTGTTCTGGGAAAACCGCCCACCCAGCACAGCCCCCGCAAGCAGCCTCCTGCCCGCCTCCCAGCTGGCTCAGGGGTGGGGGTACTGATGCCGGGAGTGGCCGAGCCCCGGGGTGGAGGGGGGAGGCCCCTGCTGGAGGAGGCACGAGGGCGGTGGGAAGGGAGCTCCCCTCCCGGAGCCTTGCCTGCCTCTGACAGCAGTCTTGGGAGCTCATGAGCCTCTAGCTTTGAGGCGCAAGTCCCCCAGAAGGGCCCCGAGCCCCCTCCCCTGCCAGAAGCCCACCTGCGTATATCCCTGAAAGAACCTTTCCTCCCCTTGTCAATGAACTTGACCTTCCAGCCACAGGGCACTATTCCCCATTCCCCCCAGCAGGCCTCTTATCTCCAACCTAGTGCTTCTCCATGCCCCGGAATATCTTCCTCTGGGTGGAAAGGCTGCCTTCATCTGTTGGGTTATGCCCTTCGTTTGTGAGGACTTCCTCCTCACAGAGCCTGGAGCCCAGGTCTCCCTGTTGGACAGGCACCCTAATTTATGCACGACCACAGCCTGGCGAGTTCCCTCACCGGTCCAGTGCTCCTACATCACTATGTGCCAGGCGTGGTGAGAAGCACTTGTACGTATTCTCTTACTTATTTCTCCGAACAACTTTAAAAAATTAAAAATAAAAAAAATTTTAATTAACATATAATGTATTATTAGTCCCAGAGATACAGGTCTTTGAATTGCCAGGTTTACGCCCTTCACAACACTCACCATAGCACATACCTTCCCCAATGTCCATAACCCAGCCACCTTCTCCCTCCCCCCTCCTCCCTCTCAGAACAATCTTATAAGAAAAAAAACTCTTGGGACGCCTGGGTGGCTCAGTTGGTTGGACGACTGCCTTCGGCTCAGGTCATGATCCCGGAATCCCGGGATCGAGTCCCGCATCAGGCGCCCAGCTCCATGGGGAGTCTGCTTCTCCCTCTGACTTTCTCCTCACTCATGCTCTTTCTCACTGTCTCTCTCTCAAATAAATAAATTTTTAAAAAATGATTAAAAAAAAAAAAAGAAAAGAAACTCTTGTATCTTTGTGTTTCAGATGGGAAAACAGGGGAGGTGACGCAGCTGGTAAGTGATGGGGTTGGCATGAGAGCCCAGGTGGTCAGTTAGACTCGGAAGGTTGGCCCTCAGCCTACACTGTTCTGTCTTGGTGGGTCCACTCACACGTCTGTCCCTAAGCTAGATGCGAGGTCTTCGAAGGTAAGGACCAGTCACGCCATCTGCCTTATATAGCCCATTGGGAGGAGTCAGGCTGAAGGGATAGCAAATCTGCCACAGGAGTCCCTGCCTGTCCCTGTGTCCCAATCTCTGCTTGCAGCACAGTCCATCTGAGATGTCTTGAACTCCAGGGGAGACAAAATATGTAAAGAAAAAGGAAAGAAAGAACAGAGGAGTAAAGGCAGATGCACATAGAGAGAGAACCGCAGCCAACCAGAGGGAAAGGAAACAGGAAGACAAGGAAAATCCCCCAGAATATTTGTCAGTCAGGAAGTGATCATGTACTACGTTTTGGTGTTTCCATACTATGGAACGATGCACAGTAATAAAACAAGATAAACCTCTGTAGAGTGATGTGAACATAACTCTCCAAGAAGTCATGGTTAAGGGCAAAAATCCTAGCTGTAGATCAGTTGCATGATAAAATCCCAGCCGGGATCAAAAACACCAAAAACCAGACGCTGTAAGCATGAAGGGTTATGTGTGTATATGAATGTATAGAAACTCGGCCGAAAAGATGCACACCACATTTTTGTTTGTTGGTTTGGTTTGGTTTTGCTCTAGATGCAGAGGATTCAACATACTCTGGATCTGTGGCCACCACGGGCCTCCTGGTGGCCTCCTCCCTCCCATCTGTCCCCTTCCATCCCATTCCCATTCTTCTTTCCTGTCACCATTTCGAAGTATTTAATGTATGCTCTTTTGCTAGTCTGTGTGGTGGTTTTATTTTTTTTTTAAGATTTTATTTATTTATTAGAGAGAGATCACAAGTAGGCAGAGAGGCAGGCAGAGAGGGAAGAAGGGAAGCAGGCTCCCCCCCGGACCCTGGGATCATGACCTGACCTGAAGGCAGAGGCTTAACCCACTGAGCCACTCAGGTGCCCCTATCTACATGCTTCTTATAAATACAGAGACTTGGTTTTTTTCCAGCAGGGAGCCTCATTCGGGGCTTGATCTCAGGACCCTGGGATCATGACCTGAGCAGAAGGCAGAGGCTTTAACCCACTGAGCCACCTGGGCGCCCCTGTGTGGTGGTTTTAAAATGTGTACACAAATTCTTTGATACTTCTCTTTTCAAAAGGTGGAGACTAATTGCCCCTCCCCGTGACTGTGGGCCAGACTTAGCAACTTGCTCCTAGCAGACAAAACATGTCAGGGGCGCCTGGGTGGCTTGGTGGGTTAAACGTCTGCCTTCCGCTCAGGTCCTGATCCCAGGTCTCTGGTTGGGCTCTGCGCTCAGCGGGGAGCCTGCTTCTTCTCCCTCTGCCACTCATGCTCTCCCACTCTCTCCCTCTCAAATAAATAAAATCTTTGAAAATTCAAAACAAATAAACTGTGGCAGCAGTGTCAACATGAAGCTTCTGGAACTAGGTTTTAAAGACACGGTAGCTTCCTCCTGGGCTCACTCGGTCCCCCGGCTCTAGGGGAAGCCAGCTGCTGTGTGGTGAAGGTACTCCTGTCGCCCTGAGGAGAGGCCCAGGTGGTGAGGAGGGGAACCTGCGGCTGTGTGAGTGCACCGGCTCCGAAAGGACCCCACTCCCTGCCCCGCCCCGTTCAGCCTTCAGATGAGTGCCACCCGGGTCAACACTTTGAGTGGGATCCATGAGTGTCCTTGAGCCAGAGTCACCCAGCTAAGCTGCTCTTACCCCCGAACTTTCAGATCCACAGAAGCCATGGGAGGTAATGAATGTTTACTGTTGTTTAAGTTTTGGGGTAATTGGGTAAGGAGCAGTAGAGAACTCATGCAACATGTGTTATTCAACCCTGTGCATCGTTGTATGAATAAATGTTAAATTCATGAAAAGGATAACGTGTTTTACATTATGCGTGTATAGTACAGTGTCAGCGACGCGGTAGGTATGACGTGATAAGCTTCACTGTTACCACTTCTGTTCGATCCTGTGGGGTTTTTTTGTTTGTTTGTTTCATAATATTCTGAAGAGTTTATGATAAAGTAGTTTCACAGGCCACAAGAAAGTAGAAGGACTCTGTACATCCTTTCAGGAAACAGGCAGGGAGCTGATAAGGGCCCACATGGGTCTAGGGCCTTGGTGGGCACATTCCCCGGTGGTGGTGGGGGGGCTTCACTTCAGGGATGAGGGGAGGTGCCTGCATCTATGGAGGGGGCAATCCCGTTGGAGTTGCTCCTCTAAGGGGATCCCCAATGGGAGACCCATGGGAGGCACTGGGACAGGGGGCGAGCCCACCATGCCTGGAGGGGGTGTCCCTTGGCCCATAGGTAGGGGAGGACTCCCGTGGCCAGCAGGATATTGGGTTGGGGCCCCCTGCAGTCTTGGCTGTGGCAGCTGCTGCAGAGGCTGCAGCGATGCCTCTTCCTTGTGGGGTCATCACCTGCTGGGATGGCCCACCCTTCACCCTCTTGGCCTGGGCAGCAAGTCCTGAAGGAGCCTGGGGTCACTGGAAGCCCAGCAGGGACTCCTGCGCCCACAGCTCTGCCCATCCCTGGGCCTCCCACAGCTCCGCAAGTGGCACTCAGACCCTGCCAGTCAGTATCTTTGGGAGGAGGTCCCTGTACTCTTAGTGAGACCAGGATTCCCCCTGAGTTAATCGACCGAGTATTGCCAGAGAGCCATCCGTCCAAGAGCCTGCATGGGGCTCTGAAGCCCCACATGCCCGACATCACCGGGTATTAACCAGATTCCCAGTTTTACGGTTTTATGGTTGGATAGCTATAAAGAGCTGTTCGAATTTGCCTTTATCTGATAACTGACAAGCTCAGGCATCCTTTGTGTGTGGTGCTTGGTGGGAGAATGCATTTCATTTTTCTCCATATAGGGAGACTGCTTTCCCATCTTCATCTGCTGAACAGTCCATTCTCTCTCCCCGCTCAGTTGCAGCCTCCACGTTATCATATAATAAGTTCCCATCTTTACATGTAGATCAATGTTTGAGTTCTCTATTCTGTCCTGCTAATCTTTTCTTTCTTACTTTTTTTTTTTTTTTTTTTTTTAGGTTTTATTTGACAGAGAGAGAGAGACTATGGAAAAGGGAACACAAGTAGGGGGAGTGGGAAGAAACAGGCTTCCCACTGAGCAGGGAGCCCAATGCAGGGCTTGATCCCAGTACCCTGGGATGAGAATCTGAGCCAAAGGCAGACACTTAACGACTAAGCCACCCAGGCAGCCCATGACCTTTTTGTCTGTGTTTGAGTGAGTAACACACTGCTTTTATGGCTATGACTTTGTAACATGTCTTTTTATTTGGTAAGATAACACTCCCCCTCTTTACTCTTATTTTTCAAGGTTCACTTAGTTATTTCTGGACACTTACTTTTTCATTTAGATTTTAGAGAAAATTTGCTAGGTTCTTAAAAAATTCAATTGGAATTTTGATTAGGGTTTTATTGAATGCATGGATTGATTTGGGGAGAGTTGTCATCTTTATAGTTTTGAGTCAAATATTTCAAGAACATGAAATGTCTCATTTTATTTTAAACATCTTTTATATCCTTTATTAATTGTATAGTTTATCCCACGAATGTCTGTGTATTCTTGCATCTGTGAAATGATTCACAGTTTTGTTGAACTAAATAATTCATAGTTTTTATAATGCTCTTACTCATTCTGTGTTCTAGTTGATGATGGTTTCTATACAGAAATGCTAGCAAATTTTTAATTTGTCTTAAATCCAGTAAACTTGCTGAACTTTCTTTCTTTCTTTTTTTTTTTTTAAAGATTTTATTTATTTATTTGACAGACAGGGATCATAAGTAGGCAGAGAAGCAGGCAGAGAGAGAGGAAGAAGCAGGCTCCCCGCCAAGCAGAGAGCCAGATGCGGGCTCCATCCCAGGACCCTGGGATCATGACCTGATCTGAAGGCAGAGGCTTTAACCCACTGAGCCACCCAGGCACCCCAAACTTTCTTATTAGTCTTAAAACTGTTGCTACCATTGATTTTTCTAAGTAGATAAAAGAAATCACCATTTTATTTCTTCCTTTTCAATCTTTGTATTTGTTTCTTCTTCTTTCCTTAGGGTGTTGACTTGTGTTTTTGTTACTCTGTTAATCAGAAGTAGTGATAACAGGCACCTTTTTTCCTCTAACCCTATGTAGAATGTATCTAGAATTTCACCATTAAGCATAATATTTGTTTTAGGTTTTTGATATATAAGCTTTACCGAGTTAAGGATGTTTGCTAAGAGGTTTTTGGTATTTTTTCAAATTGTAAGTGGGTGTAGAACTTTATCAAATGCTTTCTCTGCATCAACTGAAATACAATCATGATTTTTCTCCCTCAGTGCATTAGTATGTTAAATTATTTTGTTGTATTTTCTGATGATAAGTGTCATTGCTTGTGATTAACATTTAAAATACACTCTCTGATTCGTATAGTTAATATTTTGTTTAGGATTTTGTAACCATCTCAAAAGTGAAATGAGATTCTAATTTTCTTTTCTTTTTAAAAAATTTTATTTGTTTATTTGACACAGAGAAAGAGATCACAAGTAGGCAGAGAGGCAGGCAGAAAGAGAGAGGGGAAGCAGGCTGCCTGTTGAGCAGAGAGGACCCTGAAATCATGACCTGAGCCAAAGGCGGGGGCTTAACCCACTGAGCCACCCAGGCGCCCTCTAATTTTCTTCCCTCTAAGTGTCATTGTTTGGTTTGGGGATCAAGGTCTCACTAACCTCATAAAATGAGCGGGGGAGTTCTCACTCTTCTACTTTCTGAAAGAACTTTTTTTTTTTTTTTTTTTATTAAAGATTTATTTATTTGTCAGAGAGAGAGCGAGCGAGAGCGAGCAAAGGCAGACACAGTGGAAGGCAGAGTCAGAGGGAGAAGCAGGCTCCCTGCGGAGCAAGGAGCCCGATGTGGGACTCGATCCCAGGACGCTGGGATCATGACCTGAGCCGAAGGCAGCTGCTTAACCAACTGAGCCACCCAGGCGTCCCTTTCTGAAAGAACTTTTTACATAAGATAGAAATCAACCCTTTTTTGAAGTATGGTGAGACTTAATTATAAAGCCCCCAGGTCTAGTTTTCCTTTGGTGAAGAGGGGAAGAAATGTTAAAGAAAGGGAAGAAATTTCACCTCAATTTCTTTGGCTTCTTATTGATGTATTGGAATGCCTTGTTTCTTCTTATCAATACTTAGTATTTTATATTTTCCATGAATTAAGCAATTTCATTCAGGAATTCCAATACTTTAGTGTACAAAATGCTCTTAGAAATATGTTTCCAGGAGCAACTGGGTGGCTCAGTGGGTTAAGGCCTCTGTCTTAGGCTTAGGTCGTGATCCCAGGGTTTTGGGATTGAGCCCCATGTCGGGTCTCTGCTCAGTAGGAGCCTGCTTCTCCCTCTCTCTCTCTGCCTGCCTCTCTTTCTACTTGTGACCTCTGCCTGTCAAAATAAATAAAAATCTTAAAAAAAATTTTAAAAATAAACATTTATTGTCATTTAAAAAAAGAAAGAAAGAAAGAAAGAAAGAAAGAAAGAAAGAAAGAAATATGTTTCCAGGGATGCCTGGGTGGCTCAGTCAGTTAAGTCGCTGCCTTAGGCTCAGGACATGATCCCAGGGTCCTAGGATCGAGTCCCACATCGGGCTCCTTGCTCAGTGGGAAGCCTGCTTCTTTCTCTGCCTCTGCCTGCCACTCTGCCTGCCTTTGCCTGCTTGTGATTGCACGCTCTCTCTCTCTGACAAATAAATAAATATGATCTTTAAAATAAAAAAAAGTCTTAAAAAAAAAAAAAGAAAGAAGTTTCCAGGGATGCCTGGGTGGCTCAGTGGGTTAAGCCTCTGCCTTTGGCTCAGGTCATGATTTCAGGGTCTTGGGATCGAGCCCTGCATGGGCTCTCTGCTCAGCGGGGAGCCTGCTTCTTCCTCTCTCTCTGCCTGCCTCTCTACCCAGCTGTGATCTCTTTAATAAATAAAATCTTTTTTAAAAAAAGTAGTACGTCTCCAAAGAAATGAGAAAAAGCAAAAGTCCTATCCAGCAGAAATTTTCTTTCAAAAACCTAGGCATTTCTCAGCCTTGAGAAAAACAGTGTAGAACTCTGAGAATGGCCAGGCGGTTTGCCCAGGAACAACACTTGGCCCACAAAAGGGGTACGGCCTTGGATCTCTGGTAAAAGCCCAAAGTTCCAGTAACTTTAATAGGCCAGCAGTTCTGTGGCTGGACTGGCAAGATGAAGACTGATTTGGGGGCACCTGAGTGGCTCAGTCAGTTAACTTCTGACTCTTTTTTTTTTTAAAGATTTTATTTACTTATTTGACAGACAGAGATCACAAGCAGGCAGAGAGGCAGACAGAGAAAGAGAGGGGGAAGTAGGCTCCCCGCTGAGCAGAAAGCTCCATGCCCGCTAGATCCCAGGACCCTGGGATCATGACCTAAGCCGAAGGCAGAGGCTTTAATCCACTGAGCCACCCAGGCGCCCCTAGTGTCCAACTCTTGATTTTGGCTCAGGTCATGATTTCAGAGTCATGCAATCAAACCCCAAGCTGGGCTTCTCCTTCTCTCTCTCTCTTTCTCCGCCCAATCCCCGCCCCTGCTCATGTGCTCTCTCTCTCTCTCCCTCTCTCTCTCTCTCTCTCTCAAAAGAAGAAGAAGGAGGAGAAGGAGGAGAAACATGTTTACGGGAATCACAGCCTGTTTGGGGGCAGACATCATTCTAATCTTGAGAGAACTGCCCATCAGGACCTTAGGACAGAAGAATGGCATTTTTTTTTTTTTTTTTTTATTTACTTGAGAGAGAGAGAGTGAGAAGGTGAGAGAGGAGAAGGTCAGAGGGAGAAGCAGACTCCCCGTGGAGCTGGGAGTCCGATGCGGGACTCGATCCCGGGACTCCAGGATCATGACCTGAGCCGAAGGCAGTCGTCCAACCAACTGAGCCACCCAGGCGTCCCAGAAGAATGGCATTTTGAAGGGTAGAGCAAAAATGTGTTTTTCAGACATAACAGGACTGTCTTTTGTCCTCCCATATAAGTGTATATAGCTACCCTGATGGTATTAGATGCCAACCTTTCAGTGATGAGCTAAAAGTCAACTGGGGCTCCCATCCCAAGATCCTCAGACCAGGTTCAAAGGGTCACCCACAGAAAACTCTAGGGAGCTGATGGGTCAGTCCAGAGTTTCTTGCATTCTGACCATCTGTGAGATGAAGGGTGGCCCATGGAATGAATGGTGGGTATTCCCAGGCTTTCAGTTCAATATTCTATCTCAGAGTTCATTAGGTTGTTGCTAAGGCAGACCTCTCCCAGAAGCTTCCATCTGAAACTTAATCAGGTCAGAGCCAAAGTCAGACTTCAAGGGGGAATCCAAGGAAACCCTTGCCAGATGATAAATGGGCATCATCACTTTCCTTCCAGAGGCACTTACCTATCAGAGAAAGAGGGAGATCTGACTCCAGCTTTTCTGAGCCTTGGCAGGACACAGAGTAGGAAGGAAGAAAGTATTAAAGCCACACTCACAGCCCTGTGGAAAGGGATCTCTTTTACCAAGTGCCTTTTCAGAGTTAGGTGACTGGGCCACACTCGGGGAGCTCCTCCACCTGAAGGTTCAGTCCTCAGACGGACCCCAAGGTCATGGTCAGATGAATCGGGGACTCTCAGGCTATCACCTCGGTGTTGCGTCCACAGCAGGGATGTGGTCTACAAAGGAAAACTTACACAGTGAAAAACAGTGTCCACAAAGCCCCAAGAGGTGAACCAAGAAAGAGTGAGACTGATGTACAAGGTCAGGGGACGCTTCCCAGGCCAGAAGGCGCAGAGGCCATTTCTAGCACTCTGTCATCTTCAAGCTGATCTTCAGGGCAGTGGGGTTCTGCATGGCGAAGCTTGTCTCCATGGGTCAGGTCCACGCCGTGCCTGGCTATCTCTGTGGCACGGTACTACCTAGACGCAGGTGTGTGGGTGGCTCTGTGACTTTCTAGAACTTTCTAGAACTTTGTCGATGCTGTATGCTTCATCTCCAGCGGCCAGGCCATGGATAAAGCAGTGTGGGTCCCAGCACACTCGTCTGAGTGGGCTTCATGGAGCACGCGGGCAGCACATGGGTGAAAGTCCAGTTTCTCTATCATGTATTGGTTTTTGAAGTTGGTCTGGGACCTCTAGTTCTCGGGCTGAACACAGGCACAGTCCCGGGAACTAGCCTAACTCATAGAAGCTGAGCCTCATGAGTGCTCCCTTGGCCTCTAGTGCTGATGACGGGTTCTCCTCTTCCTGGGATTTGTTTCAGCACAGTGCCATCAGCCTCCTCTTTCGCAGGTTGTGCGGAAATCCAGACACAGTCTCGTTTGGGTGGGATTGGCTCTCAGGAAGGTATAGAGAGGAAGTGGCTGTAGAGGAGGATCGCCTTCCCCTCAGAACTTGAGCCCCATCTCACAGGTGCTATTATTTACACTTGGAACAACGACTCTTGGATACCGAAGAGAGTCCCTTTGAAAAAGATCCTTCTGCTCAAGATCCTTCTGCCAGGCAGTGAGACGAGTGGGAGGGAGCAAAAGCAGCCTTCTTCCTACCCTTCTAGAAGAGTCACTCACAACTCTCCTAGTCCCTCGAGTATTACAGAAGTGCCCTAGAAGTTTCACTACTGCTATGGGATCCCTCTTTTCTTATTTTTAATTCATTATGTCTTTAAATGCTTTCTCTTTTTTATTTTTGTTATGCATTTTATTTGCACCCAATTATTTATTCTTTTTTAAAAAAAGATTTTATTTGTTTATTTGACAGACAGAGATCACAAGTAGGCAGAGAGGCAGGCAGAGAGAGAGAGAGGAGGAAGCAGGCTCTCTGCTCAGCAGAGATGTGGGGCTCGATCCCAGGACCCTGGGATCATGACCTGAGCCGAAGGCAGAGGTTTTAACCCACTGAGCCACCCAGGCACCCCCTGTCTTGGTTTTAGTACTAAAAGTCTCATGTCCCATGAAACCCCTCAGTCCCTATGGCTGGATCTCAACTTACCTATTTCCTCCTCCCTAAAGCTGATGTGCCAGAGATTTTGCCTGGTTTTCCTTTCCTACCCCCTACATTTTCGTAAGTATCCTTCTCTCACTTTATACAAGCCATGACTCTTACTCATTCCTAAATTTATTACAACTTGCCCTGGAGCGAAAAAACCTCCGGGGCACCTGAAGAAAAAAAAAAAGACAATAAGAAATATATATTTTTAAGAATTCATTTATTTGAGAGAGAGAGCACAAGGAGGTAATGGGAGGAGAGGCAGAGGGACAAGCAGACTCCCATTGAGCAGAGAGCCCAATGTGGGGCTCGATCCCAGGACCCTGAGGTCACGACCTGAGCCAAAGGCAGACACTTAACTGACTGAGCCACCCAGGCGCCCTGACAGTTAGAAATATCGATAATGGGCACCGTCTCCTTTAATATAGGAATCTTAGCTCCTTGGAAGGGCATCTCATCTTTCAGTCACATATTGTAATGGTTAATTTTAAGTGTTAACTTGACTGGGCCTCGGGGGGCATATATTGAGTTAAACATTATTTTGGGTGTGTCTGTGAGGGTGTTTCTGGATGAGGTTAATATCTGAATTGGTAAACTGAGTGAAGCAACTTGCCTCCCTAACGTGGGCAAGCCTCATCTAGTCACGGAGGGCCTGAGTAGAACCAAAAAGGCAGAGTAAGGGAGACTGCACTCTCGTTGCCTGATTATCTTCAAGCTGGGGCATTGGTTTTCTCTTGCCTTTGGACTCAGATTTGCACTGGAATGGACACCATTGGCTCTATTCATTCTCAGGCCTTTGGACTTGGGCTGGAATGATGCCGTTAGCTCTCTAAGTATCTAGTGTGCTAACTGCAGACCTTCGGACTGGTCACCCTCCATACACACAGGATCCAATTCCTTTGTTTTTAAATTTAATTTTTAAAAAATTTTGTTTAAGGATTTTATTTATTTGACACAGAGAGAGAGATCACAAGTAGGCAGAGAGCAGGCAGAGGGGGAGGGAGAAGCCCAGCTGAGCAGAGAGCCCGATGCGGGGCTCAATCCCAGGACCCTGAGATCATAATCCGAGGCGAAAGCAGAGGCTTAACCCACTGAGCCACCCAGGCGCCCCAGGATCCAATTTCTTGTAATCAATCTCTGTCTGTCTATTTATCGATCACTATTCATAAGTATACACAACCATATGTCACTAAGAATAGACAACTTAAATGAAACGAATACTTTTTCGGAAAGACACCAATAGGATATAGCTCTATCATTTCTCTCTCTAGATATAGACGCCATCATAAAGAAGAGCATGCTTAGATATAAATAATAGTTGCCCTTAACCTGTGAGTAAACTGGAAAACAGTGAATTGACACTTTAAATGGGTGGATGGTATGGTATGTGAATTATACTCCCTAAAGCTGTTGAGAAAATAATTATTAAAACCTAGAACTGTAGCCCAAGTGTGGAAATGGTATAGAACGTGAGCCACTGTTCAGAGAGCAAAAGGAAACAAGACCTTGCAGACAAAGGCCAGCTGAGAGAGGCCGTGTGGTTGGTGAGAACCCCGGATGTAGGAGGCGCTGGGAACTGTGAACTATACGGGCAGGGAGGAGGGGAAGGTTAGGTCCTGATGGGGAGGCTGAGTGCCCCCAAGGAATTAGGTCTCTTTAGTTTTGTCAAGGGCCAGCCTTTGGGTGATCTCTGAAAGAAGGTCCTAGAGCTTGAGGCGGAGAGTGTATTATGTCAGCACCTGACCTTTATGACATCGGCACTCAGTGCCAGGGAGAGCTGCCCCCAGGGAACGGGGCTCATAGTTCCCAAGGGGGGCGGCAACGCCGCCCCTTACACAAAGTTCAGTCTCCCAGAAGGTCCCACCAGCCAGCCCCAGGGCTGCTGCTGCTGCTCCTGATTCTGCTGCTGGGCGTGCTGAGGGCCCGGCAGAGGCAGAGGACATCAGCATCAGGGGTGACAAGGAGTCAGGGAGACCGCAGGAGCAGGAAATGAGGATGCTGGCCGAGTCCCTGACTCAGATTGAGGGGAGCAAAAATCGGTAACGGAAGACCTCCTCCTGGCCGAAGGACCACCGAGGGCAAGGTTCAGACAGAAATCTGGGTCAAAGTGAGTTTAGGGTGACAGATGCTGTAGACAGAGGGTGTGTAGCCACCATTTTGTGACGCTTCCTCTCTCTCCCAGGTTCCTCATTGCTGAAGTGCCTTGTGAAACCCAGCCCAGAGGAACCCTCCCTGGTAAGAGCTCGCAGCACCAGAACACCCCAACTTCTAGTCCTATCTCCGTGGCCATCCTCCAGCCCCCTCCTCTGACGCCAATTGACCTCCCACCCCCATCCCTTTCCTCATCACCTGGAGCATTTTGCCAGCTCTTCTGACCCCAAAGGTGACGTGGATTTAGGGTCTTGGTAAATCATTTTTTTCAGAGCCAGAAGTGGACCGATTCTCCCAATATCTTAGATTCTGTTTCTTTCTCTACAGGCCCGATGGGCTGTGTCTTCGTCCCCAGCGCACCCAGATTACGGCTGCGGATCCTCAGCTAACAAGAGGCTGCTCTGGTTCTCCATCCCTACACATCCCTCACCAATGGCTGACGGCCAAGTGAGAGGCCAAGTTTAGACCCAAGCTCTGGCCCATACACTTAGAGAGCCTAGTGCTGCGGGGCGGGGTGTCTCCTTGTCTTGCCACCGACAGCTGCACCAGCGCCAGGCTGGAGCCACCCACGCTTGCACACAGAAGGCCCTGATTTCTCAGCCAGCTCTGGCCTCAGAGACACTGGCCCTGACTCTGCCAGGTCTCTCCTCTCCGGTCTTGAGGCACCACCACCACCAGCAGCCCCTCCCTCCTCCCCCGGGCCCCACCCCGCATCCTTTCTGAACTCAAGGCAATGGAGCCTCAAAATAACGACCAGGTGCTGCTCCAGAACGCAGAGGACCCTGGGCGCCCCCCTCTGGGCTCCTCCCAACTTGAGGACTCCCCATCCAGCCACCCCCAGCCTCTGCCTCCCCAGCGAAGCCCCCCCCTCTCCTACTCCCCTTGCTCCCCGGGCACCCCACAGTCCCACTCTCCTGGCTCCCGTTTCTACTCTTCTGACTCAAATTCAGACTTTATCCTACACCCTCACTCTTCCTCTCCCCCAAGTTCCCCCAGCTTCTTTCATCAGAATTACCTCTCTCTCTCCCTCCCACCCTTTTCCCCTCCCTCCCCTGGGCTGTACCCCTCCCCGGCTCACACCCATTCCTCCTCTCCCTCTCAGCCCCAGAACACCCCTCTCCCCCACACTCAGTGTCAGCCTCCCTCCCCCCCAGGAGACTGCCCTAGCTCCACTGTCACTTCCCTATCCCCCAGCCTACCTTCTGGTGGTGTCCACTCAAACAGGCAGGTGTGGCCCCGGGATCAGTACAGGGACACCAGGTCCCCTGGGCTGGTGGGGGAATGCGTGGCAAGCGAGAAGGACCCTGCGGAGTTCAGGGACCCAGGAGCCCTGGCCCAGGCCCTGGTGGCCCATCTGGGGCACCGCCGCATTGCTCGCGACCTGCAGCTACTGCTTTTGCAGCGTATGTGGCTGGGCAGACCTGGCCCGGCCCCCATTGTAGAATATCCCATATGCCTGGTGTGCCTCAAGCCCCGCAGCCCCTCTTGCCCCACCCCCAGGTACAGGACTGGTCCCCGGCTGCTTGCCTTCCCCCAGCTACTGCCCTGTGCACAAGGCCAGGAATCCGGACCACTCCGCATAGGCATTGGTTTTGGGCTCCGCCTGCCTCGGGGCCAGGCCAGGGCCTTGCACCTGTTGCCCGAAAGAAGGCCAGAGGCAGCAGGGCCTCAGGGCAAGGCTGCTCAGGCCCATGGACATCAAACCCAGGCGTCCCTGGCTCCGGCAGCTCAAGCACCAGTGGCTCAGGAGCAGGCAGGTCCAGCCCAGGGCACAGCCTCCCAGACCGCCAGCCTCAGATCTGCAGGCCTCCAGTCACCAAACTCTACATGCTTTTCGGAGCCTCAGCCTCAGGCACCCAAACAGGCCACTGTCTGCCCGAAACCCACGCCTTCCTCTGCGCCCAAGAGGCCAGTCTCTCCAGAACCCATTCTCCGAAAGTCACCAGCCTAGTTCCAGATCCGAGAAGGCTCTCTGGAGTATCTCCTCTGAACCCTGCTGTCCCCACCAGGCCCCAGATGTTGGGGAGCCCCCGAGACACCCTGAAGGGCTGGCTGGCAGGAGGTCAGGTGTGTTCTCCACCCTTGAACCCTGGGAGCCCTCTATGGAATCTGCTCTCTCCTGGCTGAAGAGGGTGAAGAGCACCTTAGACCCCATTCAGCCTCTAGCGTGTCAATAAAAGCCTGACCCTGAAAACGTGTGTTAGTGTCTGATGTGGAAATGTCGGGGTTTGGAGAGAACAGTCAAGAAATAATTTTTTTTTTATAGATTTCATTTATGTACTTGACAGACAGAGGTCACAAGTAGAGAGGCAGGCAGAGAGAGAGAGAGAGGAAGCAGGCTCCCCATGGAGCAGGGAGCTCGATGTGGGGCTCGATCCCAGGACCCTGGGATTGTGACCCGAGTCGAAGGCAGAGGCTTTAACTCACTGAGCCACCCAGGCGCCCACGAAAGAATTTTTGAGACGTCTTTGGCGCAAAAAGGTGTTTGTTTTTTTTAAAGAAATGATTAAAAAAAATTTTTTTTTATTTAAAAGAGAGAGTGTTCCAAAAGTTGGTTTTATTAAAGCATGGGCACAGAGGGCTGCCTGGGTGGCTCAGTCAGTTAGGCGGCTGCCTTGGGCTCAGGTCATTATCCCTGGGTGCTGGGGTCCATGCCCCGCTCAGGATCCCTTCTTGGTGGGAAGCCTGCTTCTCCCTCTCCCACACCCCTGCTTGTGTTCCCATTCTCTCTGTCAGATAAATAAATAAAATCTGTTAAAAAGTGTGGGGGGACGGGACCCATGGGCAGAAAGAGCTGCACTAGAGTTGTGAGGAGTGGCTGGTTATATATACTTTCAAGTTGGGAGGAGGTTAGATAAAGTGTGAGTCTCTTAGGAATTTTGGAAGCAAGGTTTCCAGGACCTTGAAGGGGCTAGCTATTTTTGGGAAAAGGTGGTTTCTTACTGTCTAATACATTTGTCATGAGACCCTTCAGATGTTATTAGTGGGCCAAATGCTTGGGGGATGATTGCTAACATGTATCTTGGGGGTAGAGATGAAAGAAGTTTCCAAAGGAATTTTTTTATGTTAAAGGAGACTTACCGGATCCTAGAGGTTGAGATAATGTTAAGCTAATGTTCCCTTTTGCCTCTAGCTAAGTATTAACACTGAGGCAGTTGAGTGTCTAGAGGAAGGTCACCGCCTGTCTCAAGGACTTGTCAATGGGCTGGCTGTTAAGTTCTAAAGAAATATAATTTTTTCTCTCGCCTTTGTTTCCCACATTGATGGAGGATAATCAGAAGAAAGGCAGGCAGGGGTAAGAGCCCCCTTACTCTCTGTCCGTCCTAAGAGAAAACTACCCTTAAAAGGAAAAAGACCCCATCCTGTTATTCTAGGCTTTACGAAGTGGCCCAGCTTTAAGTCTTCCTACTGGGAGGATTTACAACTTGTATGTGACAGAAAGTAAAGGAATGGCCTTGGGTGTCATGACCCAGGCCTATGGTGGGGTGGGGAGGAGCAGTTCAACAGTCAGTGGGATATTTAAGCTAAGAGCTCAATCCAGTGGCCTGTGGCTGGACAGCATGCCTTAAGGCAATGGCAGCGCGGCCTCTTGATCCCTGAGGCTACTATGAAATACCACCCTGGAAGGAGCCCTCCACCCTCTCCCACGTGAACAATTACCTGATAGGTAGAGGAGCGTGTGGACAAAAACTTGATTGGATGACAGGTACATGGAGGGTTAATCAGATTAAAAGAGCCCACACCAAAGCGCCCGTAAAAACCCCTAGATTTAACCGCCAAATCGGCAACGCTCTTGGGTCCCGTCAGGGATCCCTCGGGATCCCTCGGGATCTCTATAATATCGGTCAATAAACTTTGCTTTGCTGCCCACCACTCTTCGTCTGGCCTACCTCTGGCCTACCTCTTCATTCTCTGAAGACACGGTGTGACCAAGAACTCTGGGCACTAAAGGAAAAATCCTGCCACAATCTTAGTGTTCTGCTGAGCAGACACAGGGGGTTGCTGAACCTACTGGAGACCACAATTAAGCAAAGAGAGGGACGGTCAAAGGAAACAGGGTGGCTAGGAGAGTAGGTGTCATGTACCTGAGGAGGGCATGGGATCCATAAGGCCTGAGCACCTGAGATGTGCAGAGGGCTCTGTGAGGCCCTTCACACATTTAATTTAATTTGGTGGAACGGATAATGGCATTCCCAAAGATGAAGCCACTGGGCTCCTTCCTCTGAGTGCACCTTAGGTTAACAAGGTTGTTTACTTAGGCAGCCAGGGGAGCAGCAGGAGGTGTCTCCTTGAAGGGACAGACATTCCTAAGATTCACTTGCAGAGAAACATTAAGAATCTAATGTTGAGGGGCACCTGGGTGGCTGAGTGGATTAAGCCGCTGCCTTCGGCTCAGGTCATGATCTCAGTGTCCTGGGATTGAGCTCCTCGTCGGGCTCTTTGCTCAGCAGGGAGCCTGCTCTCTCTCTGCCTGACTCTCTGCCTACTTGTGATCTCTCTGTCAAATAAATAAATAAAATCTTAAAAAAAAAAAAAAGAAAGAATCTAATGTTGAAGATCAGAAACCCAAGGGGGCCCCTCAGGAAGATGGAAATGCCAGGCAGAAAAGAGACCTGCCCTGCCTGGGCGCTAAATTGCCTCCCTCTGAGGGTGTCAGCTGGGTGCAGCCCCTCCCAAACCCTTGAAAGAAGGACTAACCTGCAGTACTGCAAGAATGACCAATTCTCAAACGTGAGCGATTTCTTCAAACCAGAAAGTGGTGGATTGAGGATTTAAAGCCAGTTTTATTTTAAAGTCCACGCTGCCTTCATCAGAAGGCAAAAGACACCACTCATCTTCCCAAATGTTGAATTTCCAAGGTGTGTGACCTGGAACAAATCACTTCCACTCTGGGATAAAAGGTAAGGGCTGGGCTTGTGTATCACTCGTGAAATGGGACAGCCCTAACCGAGGATTTTTTTAAAATAAAAACTTCATTTATTTAATTATTTTAAAAGATTTTATCTATTTAACACAGAGACAGCAAAAGAGGAAGCACAAGCCAGGGGAGAGGGAGAAGAAGGCTTCCTGCTGAGCGGGAAGCCCGATTTAGGGCTGGATCCTACGACCCCGAGATCATGACCTGAACCAAAGGTACATGCTTACCCACTGAGCCATCCAGGGCCCCCCAAATCTCTTAGCTTTTATTTGCTCCCCTCCTCCGGAAACAACAACCAAGACCCTGGACGCCGAGCCTGCCTTCCCGCCCTGCACAAATATGGTGGAGGCTGACGTCACACGGTGGACGGAATCCTGGGGCGGGAGTCGGGTCACCGGCCGGCTAATGCTGACGCGTATTGGCGGTCTTGCGCCTGCGCAAGGAGAGCCGCGGGCTGGGTGCGCGTGCGCACTGCGCGACAACCCGACCGGGTTCGGACGGGGGGTGGGGCGGAGATCCGGATCCCTGAGCGTTGTTTTGGCGAATCTGTGGGTTAGAGTTTTGGCAGCTCGGAGGGTGTGAGAGAGGAAGTCTCCTGACGGCCACGGGACCAAGTTAAATAGCGGCCGGGACGGGGGTCGAAAGCGGGCGCGGCATGTCCCGGGTACTGCGGTACTTCCAGTGAAGCGCGCCGGGAGCAGGATGGGCCGGCGTCGGGCGCCGGAGCTGTACCGGGCCCCGTTCCCGTTGTATGCGCTTCAGGTCGACCCCAGCGCCGGGCTCCTCATCGCTGCAGGCGGAGGAGGCGCTGCCAAGACGGGCATAAAGAATGGCGTGGTGAGAGCTCAGGGCCACTGTGGCAGGGTCACGCCAGGGGTGATGGTGGTAGGGGGTCTGGGGGATGGCCGCATCTCAGGCTTCAGACCTTGCCTCTCCTCGGTGGGAAGCTGGGCTTTTCCGTGCCCGGGCGCGAGTTTCAGCTAAGAACTTACTCACCAGGAACTCCTAAGGTAGAGTAAAACCCAATATACAGCTCCTCTTAAGCAGGAACTTCAGCTTCAACTCGACCTCAAGGGCAGCTCCAGGGGTCTTACCGTGGTCTTCTCTGGGGAGGCCACAATGACTTTTCCCACTGCTTTCCAGCAGTGGCAGGAGTGGTGCGTTTGGCCTTTAGGCTAGGTTTCTTCACTCCTCTGAGAGTCACCCTATTATTTTTGTAAACTGGAGGTATTAATCCCAGCCCTGCTTGCTGTACAGATTCCTGTGGTTTGAAAGAAACAAAGATAGGGAGAGAAGCAAGCAGGCTGGAAAAAACCTTTTAAAGTAGAAAGTGCAGTAACCAAAGGGGTCGGGCTTCAGACTATAGGATGTAAGTCTGCCCTTGGGGTGCTCTCTGGGCACCCCTAAGCCTTGTTCATCCTGGTTCTCTCTTCCACAGCACTTTCTACAGCTAGAGCAGATTAATGGGCGCCTGGGTGCCTCTTTGTTACACTCGCATGACACAGAGACGCGGGCTACCATGAACTTGGCGCTGGCTGGTAACATCCTTGCCACAGGGCAGGATGCCCACTGTCATCTCCTGCGCTTCCAGACCCATCAGCAGAAGGGCAAAACCAAAGCAGAAAAGGCAGGTGAGAAGCTCCCTCTTTAGCTTTGGGGAAAGGGTTAAATGAGTAAGGTCACTTATGTTGGGGGGGGCACCTGGGTGTCTCAGTGGGTTAGGCCTCTGCCTTTGGCTCAGATCATGATCTCAGAGTCCTGGGATGGAACCCCATATCGGGCTCTCTGCTGGGTGGGGAGCCTGCTTCCCCCCACCCCCTCTGCCTACTCATGATCTCTGTCTGTCAAATAAATAAATAAAACCTAAAAAATAAAAAAGATCACTTAATGTTGGTTTCTAAAAAAAAGTGGGGCTGGAAGTGTGGGTTATGGTAGCCGGCAAGAAGCCAGATGTTTACTACTAGGGAGGAGACCAGTACTACTTACTATAGAAGCCCAGAATCTGGCAGGCTGTCTGTGTTGCAGCTTCCAAGGAGCAGGGGCCTCGACAGAGGAAGGGGGCAGCTCCAGTAGAGAAGACGTCTGGAGCTGAAACACACCAGGAGGGGATAGAACTCACTGTAGAGAATTTGCAAGCGGTGCAGACAGACTTCAGCCCTGAACCGTTTCAGAAAGTTGTATGCTTCAACCATGACAACACCCTGCTTGCCACTGGAGGGACGGATGGCTACGTTCGTATCTGGAAGGTGTGGTTTTGGGGGTTAGGGGATCCATGTCTGTAGCAGCAAGGCCAGAATTGTGAGAAACCAAACATGGGTTCTGGGAAACTTGTGAGTGAAGCCTGCACTGGATGGCAGAAAAGAAGATGGGTGGGGCTCATGGCGGCTGGTCAGGTACTTGGGGGTAACCATGCTGGTGGTTTGGCTGCAGGTACCCAGCCTAGAGAAAGTTCTGGAGTTCAGAGCCCACGAAGGAGAGATTGAGGACCTGGCTTTGGGGCCTGATGGCAAGGTGAGGAAGTGAGAGGGCGGAGAAAGGAGGTGATTATGCTGCTTGTCCAATAGGTGGATCCCCTAACTGTCCATCCTTGGAATCTTGATTCCTGACTAGTTGGTAACTGTGGGCTGGGACCTTAAGGCCTCCGTGTGGCAGAAGGATCAGCTGGTGACACAGCTGCACTGGCAAGAAAACGGACCCACCTTTTCTAACACGCCTTACCGCTACCAGGCCTGCAGGTGTGAGACCCCAGAGGGTAGCTAAAAGAGGCACAGCCTAGATGTGGGGGAGTGGGAAGAGACTGGGGGGAAGCTGGGGAGGATTGCCGTCTTGGTGGGCTTTACCCCAGGCCTGACCAGGGTACAGGAGGGCACAGACCTCTGAGAAGGGGCGAGCAGAGCCCAGGAGCTGAATGGCCTTTCGCCTGGCCCCCCAGGTTTGGGCAGGTTCCAGACCAACCCACCAGGCTGCGACTCTTCACAGTGCAGATACCCCACAAGCGTCTGCGCCAGCCCCCACCGTGCTACCTCACAGCCTGGGATGGCTCCACCTTCCTGCCCCTTCGGACCAAGCCCTGTGGCCATGAAGTCATCTCCTGCCTTAGTGTCAGGTGTGAGGCAGTGGTGGCTTGACTGGTTGCGGGATGTGTGGGGGAGCTCGGGAAGGTGTCGGGTCTGAGGCTCTGAAGATCGCTGTTAGTGAGTGTTGCTGCACAGGCCTCCAGAACAGTGACCACTTTATTGTTTGTTGCAGTGAATCGGGTACCTTCCTAGGCCTGGGCACAGTCACTGGCTCTGTTGCCATCTACATAGCTTTCTCTCTCCAGGTAAGGTGTAGAGCCCGGAGCGCTCTTCAGCAGGTGGGGGGTGGGGAGGAGTGGCTTTCTAGGCCTGCTTCAGTCTAAGGGTTCGGGAAGGAGTCTGGCCCAGGCCATAGAGGGAAGGCCATCTGGGGACAGGGAGCATGTTTTCCAGAAGGAATATCTCCAACTGGGCCTTCCCTCACTAGTTCTTTTGTCTCCAGCGCCTCTACTATGTGAGGGAGGCTCATGGCATTGTCGTGACGGATGTGGCCTTTCTACCTGAGAAGGGTCGTGGCCCAGAGCTCCTTGGGTTCCATGAAACTGCCCTGTTCTCTGTCGCTGTGGACAGTCGCTGCCAGCTGCATCTGCTGCCGTCGCGGAGTGAGTCCGGGGGGGTGGGCGGTACCAGCCTTCCTCTAGCTGTAGCAGACACTTGCCCCTGGCAGAACGGGCTGCTTGTTTGTAGCCATCTGCCCCCTTCTTGAAGTCTTCTGTTCTTAGGGCTGTGAAGTCCCTTTGCCTTCTGACTTCTTTCCTTTCCTTCGTGCAGGGAGTGTTCCTGTGTGGCTGCTGCTCGTGCTATGTGTCGGGCTTATTGTTATGACCATCGTGCTGCTCCAGACTGTCTTTCCAGGTTTTCTTTAGCCCTCGTGCTCCTGGGGAGTCAGGGGCCTGGACATTGCCGTCTTCTACACCAGAGTGGACCCCGTTGCTCACCCCACCTGCATCCACGGTTGGGGTTGCTTCTCAGGAGACCGATGCGCACTGCCTGCCCCGCCCAGCGAAAGTTTGTCTGTGGCCCTGGATGACTCTGAGTCCTGGGAGCCCTTCATTCTTCATCCGTGAAGCCGTCCAGGATAGTGGTATCTGCAGCCCGGGCCAGGCCACCTGCATCCTTTTGTCTGCCTAACAGAGGCTCCAGAGTTGAGCTTGTCCTCTCCAGAAACGTGAGGATGCCCAAATCCCCAGAGGTACTGCTGTCCATCAGCTGCTCTTCACGTGAGCCCCTGGTGTTTGCTTGGGCAAGCACTGGCCTGGGACTTGTAGTGAGGGAAGGAAGGGGCAAAGGGAAGACCCAGGCTGTCGTCTCTGGGTCCAGCTGGTAGCTCCAAGCCAGCTCGGCTACGTATACAGTAAGTTCCTGGATGGTCTACCCTAATCTTGAGGAAAGGGAAAATGAACCTCTACCCATTTTTCAGGAAAAGTTGGTATTTAATAAATAAGCGAAGACGGAATTAAGACCCTGGTGGTACTTCTGTCAGCTCTTGCCTCTGTTGGAAGGTAAGAGGTCCCCGAGGTTGAGCAGGTCCGATGGGTGCTGGAAGACGGCTCTGGCATACTGATGTAAGAGGCGGGTCATGTAGCAGTGCGACGTGGGAGAGCGTTGGGCAGCCTGTATGGGAAGGGCTTGGGGAGGGATTGGAAAGGAGGTCAGGAACCTGGGCCTTTCCTGAGAGTCCAGGCTCTTTCTGCTTGGACCTCATGGCCCATTTTTCCCTAGGGCCTCTAAAGCATCCAGATTCAAGGTGCTCACCGCAGATGGTGGAGAAGGGGTCGTCAGCTCTGTTGAGGCAGAGCACAAGGTCTGGATGGCATCTACCTTGGTTCTTGGGCTAGCTGCTTGGTCGTAGGTTAACACAGTCTTGATAGCCAAAGGCCACAGTGGTGTAGCATTCATCAAACTGGCGGATTGTGCAGGCCTGCCTGTGGTAGGGGGTGGGGTGGGGGGTGGGGTAGGCCAGGATGAGGCTAGGGAATAAGAAAATACCGAACAACTTTGGGCGAGGGGTGCTGGTTGAGAGACTATACCTGTAGCACGAAGTCTACGTTCACCGCCTTTTCCATCACCTTTCTGTTTCTGCAAAAGAGTTCATAGAGGTTTGCTTCTGCTGGATCTGACCCTATCTGTCTCATGATTGAGCAAACTCAGAGACCTGACCTGACCAGAGACCTGGGAGAACCTGGTCTGTCTGCCGCCCCTCCCTGTCTGCTGCCTCCTCCCACTTCCCAAGACCCTGCCGGTTCACAGTGTGGCAGAGCTCAGCAGTGAGGCACTGTTGGAAGAGCAGTGAGTTGAGTGGAGTCTCCAGGGAGCGTGTGGTCTCAGAGGAATCCCAGCATGCAGACAGAGTTAGTGCCACCACCAGCCCTGAAGCCTGCCCTGTTCGGGCTCGGTGGTTCAGCACTAATATCCTGAAGGATATTAGCAGGGGCGCAGGAGAGAGGAAGAGAGCACGGAGGAGGAAACGAAGACTGGGCCTCTGGGGCAAGTCCAGACAACCTTTACCCTCCAAGAGAGCTGCCCACAGCCAGGAGTGGAGCTCGGGAGTAGCGGTGCTTTATGTGGTTCACGACTATCTGCAGACCTTCAGTGTTGCTGGCAGGAAAGACCCTGTGGGTCTGAGGCATTGGGTAGGGAGGGAGGCCTGGCCAGCAGGCAGAAGGGTGGCAGGGACATGGAAGGAGGAAGGTAGGTAGAACCCCAGGCCCAAGGATCTGTGAAGGGAGAAGGGCTGGAAGGAGCGAGGCGGGCACTCACCAGCAGTTCTTCCCCGCGGCAGCCCCAGTTACTAAATACAACAGCTCTGTGGCACACACAGGTACATCTCAGCTAGAGCCTCTCCTTCTGGTAGCCTTCAGAAAGACCCCAGTCAGAAGGTGCCCTTCATATAATATAGTGCCTTCTCCCCAGAGATGTCAGGGTCTTCACTGCCTTCCCTATTACAAGTTCTCAGCCACCACCCACTTCCTCTGGACTTGACCCATCCTTACCTGTAACCATCCCTCAGAGCTTGGCTAGTGGGAGATAGAGGAGTCCTGGCTACTGCCCGTGATGCTGGGAAGTAATAACACAACGGGCTGGGTAGTATCAGGGTGCTGACTGCTGCCGCGCAGGCCAGCTCAGTCTATCAGGACCTGGCCTCTATCTGGGGTTTGGAGGACTTCACTGTGGTTTTAAAGAAAACGGCACACAAAGAAACTATTAGGATCTAGGATCTCCATATACTTCGGAAGGTTTACCTCTTTCCCCAATAAACAACTCCCAAACCTTCCCATCAGCATCATTTCAGGGTATACATTATGCAAGACATTAGTGTCCTAACAAAGTGTGCGGTGCCCGGTGGCTCAGTCAGTTAAGTATCTGCCTTTGGCTCAGGTCATGATCCCAGGGTCATGGGATCAAGCCCAACGTCAGGCTCCCTGCTCAGCGGGGAGTCTGCTGCTCCGTCTGACCCGCCACCCTGCTCGTCTTCTCTCTTTCTGTCTCTCTTTTCATAATGCGCTCTCTCTCAAATAAGTAAGTAATAGCTTAAAAAAATAAATAAATAAACAACAAGCTGTAATGGGATATATAAGATTAAATATTACCTCATGGTTGAGCAATTAAATAGCCCTTCCATATAACCGCTCTGATTGTTGTCCCCGCACCCCGGGGTAGATGGAGCAAAGATTGCCTTCAGGTTCATGAAGGCCGGCAGGGGATTCCTCTGTAGCTGCAGCCTCTTGTTTACCCCCTCTGTCCCTTCTTACCTCCAGTAAGGGACTGGAGGCTGGGACTGCAGTAGGACTCGGAAGATGGTTTGTAGCCGCCCCTCAAAACACCATAGTGTTGGGGCACCTGGGTGGCTCAGTGGGTTAAGCCGCTGCCTTCGGCTCAGGTCATGATCTCAGAGTCCTGGGATCGAGTCCCACATCGGGCTCTCTGCTCAGTGGAGAGCCTGCTTCCCTCTCTCTCTCTCTCTGGCTGCCTCTCCGTCTACTTGTGATTTCTCTCTGTCAAATTAATAAATAAAATCTTTAAAAAAAAAAAAAAACCACCATAGTGTAGGGTAGAAAGTCTCCAGAGTGACTGGACAGTGTTGCTCCAGGAAGGCCAGAAACCCAGTCACCAGCGGAGGCCCCTGCAACCACGACACAGTCTGCCTTGCCCCCCCAGCTGGTTTGTAGGCCAGTGAGGTGCCCGACACCAGCGTGACCCCTCTCCAGAGGCCGGCCTCTGGCAATGAGAAATCGAGCACACCTTGGCCCAGAATGGCCACGTCACTATTGTGAATAGAGTCCAGCGAGAGCCCACAAGGACCGTAGTCCCCAGCCTGACTCTGAACCGACTCCTTGCCAGGGCTGGGAGCAGCGGCGGCTGACCGAGTGCTAACTCTCTCACTCAGCCTATCCGTGCCCCAGCCCTATTTTGGAGAGAGCAGGTAAGATACATGGCCCACCTGATTCCTTGTGGAAAGTTCAGTTAGCATCCTGGTCAGAGGCTGAAGTACAGCACCATTCAGTCTATGACTTTTGCCCTGCAGTTGAATTATCCACACTGGCATCTTCCTAAAACCAGCCCTGGCCATTCCGCTTCCTGGCTTTGCACCGCATTGCCACATACGTTCCCTATGGCATGTGCTCACGTTCAAAGACTTTGACCACAGCGCCTCATTGTCTTACTCATGGGGCCAAGAACATACTGCCAAGGAGGAACAGATTTTTCTTCTTTCAAGCCAGCCAAAGCAAAGGTAACAGAGGTAGTATGACGGATAGATCAGTGGGGAGTTGGCCCTGACTTTTCGACGCCTCTGCTGGTTCTTCTGGACACAAATCAAGTGAATGAGAGGACCTAGCCACATAGAAGGCTTACGAAAAAGGTATGCTATAGAAAGTCGAAAGGCCTCAGGCTCAAGAAATACAAATTACATTTCTGTTGTGAGCCCTAAGGAACCCTATGATCAGATTTCTAGTAGGTCTTCTGCAGGAGCAGTACTCAAAAAAGGCTAGGTAGGGGCACCTGGGTGGCTCAGTGGGTTAAGCTGCTGCCTTCGGCTCAGGTCATGATCTCAGGGCCCTGGGATCGAGTCCCGCATCGGGCTCTCTGCTCAGCAGGGAGTCTTCTTCCTCCTTCTCTCTGCCTGCCTCTCTGCCTACTTGTGGTCTCTCTCTGTCAAATAAATAAAATCTTAAAAAAAAAAAAAAAAAGGCTAGGTATATTATGAACTGGAGAGGCCATCTCAAGATGTGACTTGTACCCTGCTCTTGAGGCCCTGGAATAATGGTGCTTGTGATTCGTTGTGTGCTATGTGCAGGTACTAGGCTAAGCCCAACCTCATGGGCTAGGATATTTATAAACAAGGAAACTATGTCAGATGAAGTCATTTGCCCAAAGTCACACAGCTAGCAAGAGGCAAAGTGGATGGACTTCGCAATTAAAGTATTACCACCAATACCAGTAAGTAAGAACTGTTGAGTGCGTATGTTTCAAGCATTGTGCTAGGCACTTACATGATTATATCCTGTGATTTTCACAATAGTTCTTTGGCATAATCCTGTGATTCCCCCATGGGAACAGGTTTGAATGTTGAGTAAGTTAGCTTGCCAAAGACAGCTGGTGGCAGAGTTGGGATTCAACCCAGGTCTGACTCTAGAGCCCATGCTCTTAGTCATTATGCTCTATTACCTCTCATTGCCAGGATTTTGAGTTGTTATCAATTTATGGAATCCCTGATCAAACAGCTCAGCAGTAGAGAACAAATTAGGTCACAGGTTAATTTCATTTTAGCTCTAGTGGAGAGTTTCTTGACTCATTTTTGAGAGGCCATTGGTCTCTGTGGATGAATCGATACTAGTCCATTACCATGCTGGACAATCCAAATTCCTTAGGACTTTCAGGATGCACTTTTCCTGCTGGAAGTCAAGGAAGGATCTGAAATATAAAGAGGCAGAGGTCTCTGACTTCTCTGTGGCTGGATGAAAACAGGAAAATGGTTAGTTAAGGAGAGTTCTGGTCTGAAATGACTTTTTTTTTTTTTTTAAAGATACTTATTTGACAGACAGAGATCACAAGTAGGCAAAAATGCAGGCAGAGAGAGGGGGAAGCAGCAGGGCATGCGGGACTCAATCCCAGGACCCTGGTATCATGACCTGAGCCAAAGGCAGAGGCTTTAACCCATTGAGCCACCCAGGTGTCCCTGAAATGACTGACTTTTGAAATTAGGCATAGAAGGTAAGATTTATAGGGTACTGTGAGGTTTGGTTCTTTAAAGGCAGACAATACATGCAAATGTAAAAAGCTCTGAAAAGCTAGGTAATATTTAAATTCCCTGTATATTTTTTTTAAGGGCTTGAATCAGTGGGTTTTGTATTAGACTCAGTTACCTAGAACAATTTAATGAAGATTTAAAAGATTTAGGTTTTTCTGGATATGTAAATTTTGTATCTTATCTAAATTTCAGTGGGAAAAATCTCTTCAGAATATCCCATTGCACCGTACATACATGGAGAGCCTAGAAGTTAAAACAGGGCAGAATGAACGACAGGGTTATCCATTAGTCCTGAGCCAGGCGGGGAATCTCCACCAGCCTTTAGGAGAGGCAAGGCCTTACTAAGCTGGTGGGGCGGTAGGAATCAGCCAGAGCCACACAGGCCTCCAGTTCCTTTATTCTGTGAGGCTAGTGAGAAACTCAGCTGGACTGCCTTTTTTAGACGAGGAAAGCATCTCCCTGACACCTCAGGATACCTTCTAATCCGCCTTCCCCCAAACGTTTGCCCGCATCCTTGGGGAGCAGCACCCCTCCGCTGCCTGCAAGGCCAAGCTGGTATGGGGAGCATACAGGATGCAGAGAATCTAGGCTGGCAAGGAACCCACATCCTCCGTTAGATGATCCAGCAAGGCAGGGCGCTGCTGCAGTGCTGGGCAGGGCTGCTGGTGGCCTGGGGGCATCAAATTTCACCTGTTGGGGGAGGCCCAATCGTGCCCCCTCCCACAAAGGGCTCGAGCCTCTGGCAGGAAGCAGCCCCTTAGGCCTGAGGATCCTAAACGCAGTGGCCAGAGTCTGGGCCCGCACCCACCTGGGGCATGGATCTCCAGCAGTAGCTCAGGCAGAGGGTGGCGCCAAGGCCTAAAAGCAGGGGAGAAGGGCTCTGGCCAGGGGCCATTCTGCGGGCCCTGGGAGGAGCTTGGCATCTTGGGTGGTTGGGCTCCGATCCCCAAGTCCCTGATGGGGGGTCCAGCACCCGGCCCCGCCGGTTACACGCCGTGCCCGGCGAGTGCAGGGTCGGCCTCCGTGGCTGGCCGGTGCAGGGTCTGGAGTATCGCTCTCGGCCCGCAAGAACGACTCGGAGACTCGCGTAGCAGCGAACCTTCTTCTTTAATCGCTTTTTTCTTTCTCTCCCCTCTACCCTCGGCGCATGCGTTTTTATACAGGCAGTGTTAACCAATCAAAATGCAGTGCTCATGCACCTCCTGCGAGAGTGGACCTAAATGAACAGCCAATCATATTCAGTCCCTTACAGCTCTTAGAGTAGGCCTCCTGTACTGGCTCCCGACATCTCCCCCTTTTTTATTTATTTATAATGGCTGAGATCGTGCCTGTCTTAGGTTGCCAATCCTCAGCACACATGCTTACCCGTCATTGGGTACTCTCCCTGGTCGAAGAGCCCCTGTCTTAGGTTGCTATGGTGTGGGATCAGTCTTACCCGTCTTTGACTACCGATCTAGCATGCTTAGCCATATCTGGGGGGAGGTACCAGCCTCAAGAGCCATCATGGCTTGAACCATGAGGTGTTATTGTCCACACACCCAATGTAACATTATTACGTTAGCTGTGATTAAGAGAACAGCCATGGCACCAAGTCCGGCCCACTATTTGAGGAACTAAACAGATTGCTGTAACATTTTTTCCACTCACTAACAGGTGCAATAGTTACTTTGGTAGAATATATGGATATAATTTGAGCTCGTAATTGCCTAGTTAAATTTTGAAATTGACGGTTCCAGGTACCATTAAGCATATTTCCCAATTGTCTAGAGAGGTTAGCTGCTAAGGATAAGTTGTTATGAGCTATAGGGGTGATACAAAGTCCGGCCATATTATGTATGCATCCTATCGACACAATTGACTCTAGGATATCAAGTTGTTCCTGTACAAGATCAACCCTTTGATTTACAATAAGGATCCCAGCATGCAAATGTCCGTTAATTTGTTCTTGCGTAGCCAATGCTTCAGCGACCATTCCTGTGACGTTGTTGAGCACAGCTGCTGTCTGTACTGAGGTTGTCAACGCTACTACGGCAGCAGTAGCAGCGGCGGCGGATGCTGCGATAGCTGCAATAATGGCTGCTGTTATCCCAAAATCTCTTTTATGCCGTAGCAACACAGGCAAGTTATCGGAGTTCACTTGCACCGGCATAGGGATGTATGTCGGTATCTTGGCTATTACTGCCGAGTCTCCCACCACGGCGTTCCAACATTCTGATAGCAGACAATTCTGGGACTCACAAGAGAGACTAGATGACTTGTTAATAGTAGAAGCATTAAAAACTATGAAGAGAAAGGGAGCTCTAACACAGACGGGCGTTGGTGAGTAACTTACGTGCTTAGCTGAGGTGCAATTGCAAGTAACATTTGTTTCAAATCGAGAGCCTACGTGATAGTTGTACGTACAGTTACGCCATGTAGACCCATTAATAAAGTGAAGGCTTTCCAAGCCTGTACATGCCTGTGCAGCGTTGCAGAGCAGCCACCTATCTAGAAGGTGAGCTGACGCGCCTTGCGCCAGGTCTTGGTAGGTATAATTATAGCCAAAAAAGGTGGAGTTAGAGTAAGTGGGGATTTTAGGACTGAATGAGAATCCTGTTCCCACCCAAACTCCTGAGAGGCTACTATGGCAGCCACTCGTGCGGTGCAGCTCACACAATAGCAGGCCTTGGTGCAGCAAGGTTTATACGGAGGAGGCCCCTCGTAAGGTGGCGCTGTTTGGGCTGGGCGCGTGGGCATAGGATCTAAGTTATCTACCACTTCCGTCTTTGTAACTGCGCCATAGCTCCTTCTTCCGCTTTTAATTTCAGCTGCGCCATAACTTTCCCCTGCATTTTGAGCTGCGCCATAGCCTTCTTTAGCTTTTCCTCCTTTTTTGCAAGCTCCTTTTGCATCTTGCTCACCTTTTGGCTTTTGGGCCATTTCCCTCCTCTGCTCCTTTCCAAAAACCAGGGAGCCGTTTGTCCCACTTCTCTCAAAAACAAATGAGCTGTTTTATTTTTTAAAGGAGTACCAATTGCCTTAAGGATATCAGAAAGCGGCCCCAGCATTTTATATGTGGCCATCTCGTTTCCCATCCCGGAAAGCTTTACTCTCATCCTTATCCTAGGAACTTTGCAGCCATCTCGTTTCCCATCCCGGAAAGCTTTCTACGCTCGTCCTTGACTTGAGGAACTTTCCCTGTCACTAGACAGAAATAGGTGCACTCTTTACCTGATCGTCGCCAACTCCGTGCGTCTCTCACGATGAGATTCCCGGGTTTCGGCACCACTTGTCGCTCTCGGTCCGCAAGAACGACTGGGAGACTCACGTAGCAGCGAACCTTCTTCTTTAATCGCTTTTTTCTTTCTCTCCCCTCTACCCTCGGCGCATGCGTTTTTATACAGGCAGTGTTAACCAATCAAAATGCAGTGCTCATGCACCTCCTGCGAGAGTGGACCTAAATGAACAGCCAATCATATTCAGTCCCTTATAGCTCTTAGAGTAGGCCTCCTGTACTGGCTCCCGACACCGGAGCCCGCCCCCCACCGCTGGGCCCCGTGGCAGGCGTGGTGAGGGCAGGTGCCGGGCTGAGCCGAGTCATCTGCAAATGGCCTTCCCAGGGGGAGCACGCCTGGACGCCTCCTGCTTCCCACCTCACGGTCACCAGTGGTGCCACCCCTTGCGAGGACCCGCGGCCTCCCCACAGCTGCCATCGGGGTAAGAGCATCCTCCTGAGCCTGCTCCAGAGCCTGCCTGGACCCCTCGAGGTAGGCAGCCTGGGCGTGGTCCCCAGTCACTGGCACCCAGGACACGGCCACTCCTGCAGTGACATCCTGTGACCTTCACACTCAGGGCATGGCCACTCACCTTGTGACAACACTGCTGTCCCACTGTGTTCGGCCATTCACAGTGGCCTTCCCATACTGGACACAGCCATTACTGCTGTGACACCCCCCGCTGTCACTTAGGTCTCAGCTATTGAGTGCATGGCATTCTACATAGAGTCACACACACACAGAGGTTACAGTCACACAGTGTCACTCTGTGCTGTCTCCTCTAATCCCCATCAAGGAAGGGCAATGGATATGTACTCAGTGTATATATACTTTGTACCAGGCACTTGGGAAACCCCAGGATGCGGTTCCCTGTCATTACTGGAATATGGAAACAAGTATGTGATCTAACAGCAGTGGTTCTCAACCTTGACTGAAGATCAGAATCATCTGGGAGTTCTAAAAACTACCAGTGCCCATGCCTTGCCCCCTGCTATGTAGTTGGTCTGGAGAGGAGTCTCGGTGTTGATATAACTTCGTTCTCTGGAAGATTCAAATGTACAGTCAGGGTTGAACCCCTGCCATAGGGCACGGGACTGGGTAAGGGAAGTAGAGCTGTGTGAGAGCACTGAGGAGGGTGCCCAAACTCCGTGGGTCAGAGGAAGTGTACCCAGATGTTAAATGATGATACATTTAAGGTGAAACCAAAAAACAAGTAGGAGTTTCCCAGGCAAAGGAGAGCTGGGGAGAGAACATTCCAGGAGCGGAAACAGCGTAAGCGAAAGCCTGGATGTTGAGAGACTTCTTAAAGGAACCAAAAGAAATCTGGTGTGTCTGCGGCATACGAGATGGTCAAGAATCAGAAAGTGAGCAGCTACACAAAGGACATTAGAGTTTAAACTAAGGGTGGAGGAAAGCCATCAAAGAGTTTTACTAAGGGGTGGGCGACATGACTAGAACCGTGTTTTAGAAGAATTCATTCAGGCAGCTTGGAGGATGGATTAGAGGAGGCTGAGAAAGGAAACAGGCCAGTTAGGCTGTTAAGAGAACTCTGGAATGGCAGGTGGCTGCCTGGCCTTGAGGACGCTCCTAAGAGGAGTGAAGATCTTTAAGACAGGAGGCAGAATTGGTAGGACCCGGTGGTACACTGGAAGCTGGGGGAGAAGGAGAAATCATGAAGGACTCCCAGGTTTCTGACCGTATGACTCAGGGGTGCAAGGCTGTGCCAGTCCCTGTGACAGGGGACTGCGACAGAGCCAAGAAGAAGGAGGTTTGAGGAGAAAGGATTTGTTCTGACTAGACACATAGAGGTTAGTGTGCTGGTAGATGTTCTAGTTGTGTTTTCTTAAATTCTGTATTTGTCTACTTGGCATCCGTGAATCACAGGGCCAAACAGCCCAAGTTGGCATCTCACCTGCAATCCAGAGCCCATACTCTGACCTGCTTCTTTAATCTAATTCTCACTCAATAAACTAATATTTCCCCTGTCCTAAATCAACCCAGGGTCAGGTATCTGATAACTAGGAATAGTTCCTGTGTCCCAAAGCCTGCCTGACTGACTCCAACTAGCCAATCCTAAACTGTCTGCCTTGCCTTGCCTTTCCCATTTAGCAAAGGCCATGGCCTAGGCCTTCCCCCTTGCTCCTTTCTGCCCTCTACACTGGTGCCTCTCCCTGCCATCCTGTGTGGTGAACTGTGCCTCTAGTTTCTAGGGGAACTGTAACATTAAATGTTTCAGTGGCATTGACTTCTCCGTCACCTATATGAATTAAAATCTAGACACAAATTAAAGGATGTTCAATTCCCAAAGTGGTCTGGGGCTTGGAGATTGGAATTTGAGATTCGATAGTCATCAGCATTTAAATGATATATTAGTTTGCAGAGTTGCCATAACAAAGTACTATACACTGGCTGTCTTAGACAAATGAAGTTTATTGTCTTACAGTTCTGGAGACTAGAAGTCCAAGGTTCAGAAAGATTGGTTCCTCCTGAGAGCTGGGAGGAAGCATCTGTTCCATGCCTCTTCTCTAGCTTCCGGTGGTTTGTTGGCAATCTCTGGCCTTCTTTGGCATGTAGAATCTTCATTCTAATCTCTGCCTGTGTCTTCACATGTTGTTCTCCCTGTCTGAGTCTATGGACCCCAGTTATATTGGAGTAGCATGAGCCAACACGACCTCATTTTCACTAACTATTTCCACATAAACTCACATTCTGAGGTATTGGGGATTAGGATGATAACATAGGACTTTTTTTTTTTTTAAGATTTTATTTATTTATTTGACAGAGAGACAGATCACAAGTATGCAGAGGTAGGCGGGGGCGGGAGGGAGCAGTATCCCTGCTGAGCAGAGAGCCTGATGTGGGGCTTGATCCCAGGACCCTGGGATCATGACCTGAGCCGAAGGCAGAGGCTTTAACCCACTGAGCCACCCAGGCGCCCCGACAACGTAGGACTTTTTGAGGGACTCTGTTCCACCCATAACAGATAGTGATGGAAGCTACATGAACAGATAAACATATGAGCAGATGGGGAGTGAAGAGATCGCCCAGAGGAACTCGGGCTCATAAAGAAAACGAAGAAGAAAATGCCGAGAGAAAGAATGGTGTTGCTGAAGCCAGTGGATACCATCATTCCAGGAGGTAGTACCAGCAGTGTCCACTACAGGAAGGAGGACAGAGTGACCTTGATGAGGGTCTGTGGTGATAGATGCTGATGGGAAGAAGCTGATGGAGAGGGAGAAGTGGAAGATTCTGGAGAGATAAGAAGTAATTCTTTTAAAGAACTAAGACCTTGGGCCAGTGGGTGAGGATGTAGTCTGAAGTGTAGTGGAACTGGTCACTGTGACAAAAGTAGGTGACACCATTTTGACCGCAAAGCTACACTCTGTCCTGGCAAACGACTGCCACCAACGCCCTTAAGATGTTCCTTTTCCCAGCCCCTCCCCAACCGAGTTTCACATGGAACCACTTCTCAGTGATGCACAGGGTCACAGCCACACGAGGACACCTCTGGAAATCATCAGTCACAGCTGTCACTTGAGCATCACAGACAACTCAGGAAGGGTTCCACCAGATACCCTGACCCGTGTGTCCTAGGAATATCCTCTCCTGTCACACACCAGTCCTTCACACACTGGCTATACCCTCTCAAGGCCATCTTGTCTCTCTGGATACAGCATCCCATAGGCCTACTGTCACCGGCACCTCATACACAAGGCCACAGCCAGGAGTCAAGGTCGCACCAACAGCTACACTTTGTCTTGTCCTGCACATCTGGGGGCCAGCAGGCAGGGGCACAGGCGGCACCCGCACAGTTAGACCTGCTTCTCATGAACACCAGCGTCACCATCTGCCTCTTCGTCTGTGTGTCTCTAAATGTCCGTCTCTGTCTCTCAGATCACGGAGACGCAGACACGCGCGCACACACACACACACACACACACACACGCTCGCACACGCGCGGGGACCGCAGGGAGGAAGCTCGGCGGGGCCCGCGGGGGGCTGCGGAGGGCGGCGGCCCTGCCCCCGGCCGCGGGCGGCTGCGGACTCTGCCCGGGCCAGGGCGGCGTCCGGCCGGAGGGCGACGTGGAGCGGCCACGTGGAGCGGCCCGGGGGAGGGCCCGGCGGGGAGCCGAGGAGCGGCCGCCGCACAGCCTCTAGCCGCCGCGAAGCCGGAGCCCAGCCCTCGCCGCGCTCGCCGCAGGTGGGTCCGCGCTCCGCTCCCCCTGGCTGCGGGACACCGGGCTGGGCGGGCTGGGGGCCGCCGCCGCCGCCACCAAAGCCGGCGGGGGACGCGCGGGTCGCAGGGCGGGACCGCGGGGCCGGGGCGCCCTCCCGGCCTCTGGGTCCCCAGGCTGCAGGCGCAGCCCCTCTGCGTCCCCCCTGCGGCGCGGACGGGGTTGGAGCGGCGGATCCCGCCTCGGGGCACTTCCCGGGAGGAGGTCCGGAGAGCAGGTAGAGGAAGATTCGCTGGAAAGCGAATCCCGAGCTCCCTAGGTGTGATGGTGGGGTTCCGCGGTTCCCTCCCGTGTCTCCTTTGTCGCTCTGACATCCTGGGAGGGGGGTTGGGGGCTGGCAGGAGTTTCATCGTCTCATTTGGCAGATGAAGAAAAGGGCGGGGGGCTGGAGAGGCGCCCCAGGTTATCACCCAGCTGGAAGCGGCGAGGTGAAGGCCGGCTGTCAGGTGTGGGGCCTTTTTGGCTGTAGAACCGCTCTGTGTTCTTTGGTGGGGGGCGTGTCCTGGGAGGGACAGGGGCACCGGAGGGACAAGTCAAGTGTTAGGATTCAGTTCAAAATAACTTTCGGACAGTTAGACTCAGCCAGAAAACCGAAAGGATGCCCTATGAGGGGCTGGACTCCTGACTTGGAAGTCAGGCGAGGGCTGATGGCCATTGACAGGGATGCTGTGGAAGAAAGTTTTGCCCTGGATGGAAGCTATCCACGATCAAAGGCTCCTGCCACATCCTAGATTCTCTGCAAATACTCAGGTGCCGCTCATTTACCCTGCATTGTCCCGTTGCTTCTTCCCCAAGCTGTTACAAGGCAGGTACCGTTACCCTAGGCTCAGAGAGGTTAAGTCACTCGCCTGAATCACACTGTCAGGACCCAGAGACAGGACTTGATCTCAGGTCTGACTCCAAGGCTGGGCTCTCCTCACCTGTGCTGGTGCAAAGGCCTGAAAAAATGTGAAGCCTGAGAGTCATTGTGGATGTGAGTGTGTGCATGTGCATGTGTGTGAAGGACGTGTATAACTACGGAGCTACGTCACGACCGTTAACCAAGAGCTGTGGCTTTCAGGTGGTTGTGAGGGTAAATCACATTTATGTGCTCTATAGTGGTAGGGAGTGGTTAGGAACACCGTTGACAGGCGGTGGTTCAAGAAAGGCTTTTTTTCCGTTGCTTATAGAAGTTTTTATCAATGCTGAGAAATGTCTTCAGCGTGAACAAATCACATTACACCAACCTCATGACATATTACTTGAGGTACCTTAGCTTGACTTCCTTTAAACAACAGAGGTGGGCCATGCAGTTATTTAAGCTTGTGACTTGAGCTATAACCAGAATGCTCGGGTTGTCAGGAGAGCCCAGGGCGTTCCAGGTAGAGGGTGGAACAGCTTGGGCAAAAGCACTGGAAGGTGAAATCAAGAAGCACTTGTGTGTTGGGGGGCAGGGGGGCTCCAGTAGCCCTTCTTTTTTTTTTTTTTAAGATTTTATTTATTTATTTGACAGACAGAGATCACAAGCAGGTAGAGAGGCAGGCAGAGAGAGAGAGAGAGAGAGGAGGAAGCAGGCTCCCTGCTGAGCAGAGAGCCCGATGTGGGACTCAATCCCAGGACACTGAGATCATGACCTGAGGGGAAGGCAGAGGCTTAACCCTCTGAGCCACCCAGGTGCCCCTCTAGTAGCCCTTCTGTTTGAAGCCGAGTGTTGGTGTAATGGAGCACTGGAAGATGAATATAAAATGCTGACCTGACAGCTGATTGCAGAAGGCCTTGAACGCCAAGGTGAGGACTGTGGACTGTAACAGAAATAGGGAGCCTTTGAAGATTTTGGAGCAGGGGCGTTCTAGCTAAGGAAGATTAATGTGATGTGGATATGGAGGGTTCTTTTTTTTTTTAAGATTTTATTTATTTATTTGACAGAGAGAGATCACAAGTAGGCAGAGAGGCAGGCAGAGAGAGGGAGGGAAGCAGGCTCCCTGGTGAGCAGAGAGCCCGATGAGGGGCTCGATCCCAGGACCCTGGGATCATGACCTGAGCCAAAAGCAGGGGCTTTAACCTACTGAGCCACCCAGGCACCCCCCACTTTTTTTGTTTAGATTTATGTATTTGAGAGAGAGAGAGAGAGAGAGAGAGAGAGTGTGTGTGTGTGTGTGTGTGTGTGTGTACAGGGGGAGGATCAGAGGAAGAGTGAAAAAGAGAATCTCAACCAGGCTCCTTGCTCAGGACATGGGGCTTGGTCTCTCCACCCCGAGATCACGACCTGAGCCAAAATCCAGAGTCAGATGTTTAACTCACTGAGCTACCCTCCCTGGAGGGTTTCTTAAATGGAGAAGATACTGGAGGCAAGGGCAAGAGAGAGGCTACTACATTAATTTGTTACACACTCCCTATCCATTGTAACTGGGAGAGGTGAGTACTGTGATCATCTCTGTGCAGATAAGGTAACTGAAGTTCAGTGAGGATAATTAATTCACCCAAGGTCGCAGGGACAGCCTGTGGTGGGGGCTGGTCCCAAAGTTCTGTTCTCAGTCCACTACACAAAAAAACCTTTTTTTTTTTTTTAAAGGTTTTACTTATTTATTTGACAGAGAGAGAGAGATCACAAGTAGGCAGAGAGGCAGGCAGAGAGGGAGTGGGGGGGGGGGTTGCAGGCTCCCTGCTGAGCAGAGAGCCCGATGTGGGGCTCCATCCCAGGGTCCTGGGATCATGACCTGAGCCGAAGGCAGAGGCTTAACCCACTGAGCCACCCAGGTGCCCCCTGAATGGTTACATGCATGAAATGGATGCATAGGACCAAGAGGAGGAGGATAATAGTAATTCATGAGGGCAAGGTTCAGGACCAGATACGTAATTTCAGGGCCCAGGGCAAAAACAAGAGTAAGAATTTCAGGATGGTGGGCACCTGGCTGGTGACTCCTGATATCAAGGACATGAGTTCAAGCCCCACACTGTGGGTGTACTTATTTAAAATAATAATAACAATAATAATAATTTCAATATGGAGTCCACAGAGCATTATGCTAAAGCCAAGGGCCGCTCTGAGAGGTGGGCCCCGTGTGACCACAGGTCACACACAGTCCTAATTACTAAGACAACTTAAACTACCTCACAACTTAGTGGCTGGAAGCCAGAACGTTGACCTTGGTCCTAAGCGTGCAGTCTGCGCCTGGTTGTGGAAACCAGCCTATGTCTGCTCATTCCGTGTGGACTGGGGCACCTTGAAAGCTGGGAGTGGGAATCACCTAAAGGTTTGCCCTCTCACCGGGATGGGCTCGGGCTGGGGAGACTAGAGCAGCCGAGGGCCGGATCGGCTGCAGCTCCTCAGGCCTCTGCGTTTTCCCCACACAGTCTTTCCAGCGTGGCGGCTTCGGGGACGCCAGACTTCTTCCGTGGCGGCTCAGGGCTCCGCAGGGGCCTATGTGCGTGTGAGGAGACAGAGGGAGAGTGAAGCAGAACCAGGTACAAGCTATGGCACCTTTTATGACCCTCACCTTTGTTTCAGCTGTTCGTTCGAAGTGAGTGGTTAAGTCCAGATCGTATGTAAGGAAAGGCAAATCAGACTTGGTCGTTTGTGGGAAGGCGGGGCAAGGAATTTGCAGACCTGTTTTGCAAACCAGAACATTTGACCTAAGGAGGGAGTAGATTAGTGGAATCTGAGGGGTGCTTCCCCTTTATGCCTGAATTGCTTCCACCGGATGGTCCTCTTTTAAAGGGCAATGCTAGTGCCTGAGAAGCCCGGATAATAGGTTTTGACAGCTCTGAGGGATTTAAATGACTTCAACGCCTCCTGTAGGCCCAGGTCCTGGCAGTAAACAGATGGGATGGGGGTGCAGGAAACAATCTGAGGGCATCCAGGTGGGGAGACCAGGAGGGTGTGTGTGTGTGTGAAGCCACTGCAGAGCTGGCCAGGGAAACTTCTGGAGGGAAACGGGCGTTTGTGTACAAGCAGGCACTGTGCAAAATGTGTAGGATGTGTACAACCAGGTGTCACTGAACTCTTACCGCACCCCATGAGGGGGGCTCTTGTCTGCCTCACGTAGATGAACAGCCTAAAACACAGAAGCCTCGTGGTTCCAGGGCCAGGCCTGGGGTTCAGGCCGCCTGAGGTTGGGGCCCATACCCTTCCCCTCTAGACTGTGTGACCTCTTCCTCAGTAACTCTGTTTGCGTGTCTTTCCCTCAATCACTGTCTAACATCTGTATCTTTTCTTTCTTATATATTTGCAAGCTTTAAGAAACAAAAAGGAGAAGTAATTCTACTTTATCATCTCACTTGTAAGATAGTGCCTCACACACAGTGGGTGCTTAATAAATAGTAAAGCAGCAAATAAACTTTATCTTCGTTCTACCAACTTATATTTCTATTTGCCTTCCCTGGAGATGCTCACCCTCTTGGTCTTCGGCCACAAAGGTCTTTGACATCTGTTGTGACCCAGGCTGTCTTCTGCGGTATCTAGTCCCAGGGTCTCTATTTGCCAGCATTCTCCTGGCCAGCTCCTGGCCAGCTGGCCTTCTCAGCCATTATGTGCTTCTTCTTCTATCTTAGATACCAGAACCCTCAGCTGAGCCCAGCCTCCACTGCCCCGCCTCCCAAGAAACCCAGCAGCACTGCACATAAAGAACCAGGGCCCTCTGCCCCATTGACCTGTACCCTCTTGCAGCCACTGCTTCCAGAATGCTCAGGCACCCCGTGGGCTGGACCTTCTCCCTGATCCTCCTGGCTCAGGCGCAGGTGTCTCAGTCTTGCATCTCCTTTCAGTCCCCAGGGGCTTTCTCTTGAGACTTCTGGCTTTCACCTCCTTGAGGTAGGCTGTGGGGAGCTCCCCCTCCCAAGAACCGAGGTAGTTTTGAATCCTACTTACACTCCCCTAGTCCTCTCTCACTTGTCCTGTTGTACTTGACTTATGGTGTCTTTTGTGATACAGAAGTTTAAGCCTTTGATATTTTCACATCTGTTTTTTCCTTTAAAAATTACAAATTTGCAATATCATTTTTTTAAAAGATTTTATTTATTTATTTGACAGACAGAGACGACAGGTAGGCAGAGAGAGACAGGCAGGGAGAGAGGAAGGGAAGCAGGCCCCCTGCCAAACAGAGAGCCTGATGTGGGGCTCGATCCCAGGACCCTGGGATCACAACCTGAGCTGAAGGCAGAGGCTTTAACCCACTGAGCCACCCAGGTGCCCCTGCAATATCATTTTTAAAAAAATTATTTGAGAGATAGAGAGCAGAGAGAGAAGCAGACTCCCCACGGAGCTCAGAGCCTAATGCAGGGGGGTGGGGCAGGCCCTCCTCCCAATCCCAGGTCCTGAGACCCTGACCTGAGCTGAAACCAAGAGTCAGGTGCACAACCTACTGAGACACCCAGGGGCTCTGCAATATTTATCATTTTTAATTGCTCCATCCTTTAATATGCCTTGCTTAGCCATTGCCTAAATGTTAGCCATTCAGGTTGATTATGTTTCTTTCACTAATATGAATGGTATGGTTATAAATATCTTTATAATTCTTTTTCCATTTGAGTTCCTCCCTCTGTAATCCTCAGGATGGTATCACTGGGTCAGTTTCATGGCAATTACCACACATTTCCAGGTTGCTCTCTAGAAAGTGTCAGGTTTGTAGTCCCTCAAACAACAGAGGCTAATCCTCACTGATTCAATTTCTTTTTTTTTTTTTAAGATTTTATTTATTTATTTGACAGATGGAGATCACAAGTAGGCAGAGAATCAGGCAGAGAGAGAGGACGAAGCAGGCTCCCTGCTGAGCAGAGAGTCAATCCCAGGACCCTGGGATCATGACCTGAACTGAAGGCAGAGGCTTTAACTGAGCCACCCAGGTGCTCCTCATTTCTTTAAGTTTATTCTGTCTTATTAGCTTATTGAGTTGGAAGCTTAACTCACAAACTTTTAGCTCTTTCTTCTATTAGATGCTTTTAAGTCAATCCACTTTCCCTCTGATACTGCTCTGTCTACCCATCTTGTTTTCACGCATATTTTCCCAGTATTATCCAACTCTAAGTATTTAAGTTTCCATTATGATTTTCTTCTCTGATCCACATGTAAACATGCCTTTTAAATTTCTATATATGTGAGATTTTTTGCATCATTTTGTTGTTGGTTTCTATGTAATTACATGTTAGTCATATAATATAGCGTGAGACAGATTCTTTGTTATTCACTGAGCCATGTGCTCTGGCCCATTATTTGTCAGTTTTTATAAATATTCCACATGTATTGAGAAGAATATGTACTTGCTAGGGGACTGGTCTCTCATTTGTTCATTAGCTCAGGCATATTAAGTTTTTTATTCAACCTTCTACATTCTTACTCATTTTTAGTCTGGTTAATGTTTCAAATACTGGATGATGTCTATTAAATTCTCCCACCATGATGGCAGATTCGACTTTTCTCCTTGTAGTTCTGCTAGTTTTTTTTTTTTTTTAAGATTTTAATTTTTTAGAGCAGTTTTAGGTTCACAGCAAAGTTGAGCGGGAGGTACAGAGATTTCCTGTACACCTCTGTGCTCCCCTCTACATGCACTGCTCCCCCACAATCAACATCCCAGGCCAGACTGTGCATTCCAGACAACTGGAGGAACCCACACTGACACATCATCACTCAAAGTCCATAGTTTACATCAGGGTTCATTCTAGAACATTCTGTGGGTTTGGACAATTGTATAATGACATGTCTTGTCATTGTAGTATCATAGAGAGTAGTTTCACTGCCCTGAAATCTTCCGTGCTCCACCTCTTCATCCTTCCACCCCAACCCATAGCAACCACTATTTTGACGGCCTCCACAGTTTTGCCTTTTCCAGAATGTCTTACCGTCGAAATCATACAGTGCATAGCCTTTTCAGATTGGCTTCTTTCACTTAGTGGTATTGATTTAAATTCCTCTAGGGCTTTCCATGGCTTGCTAGTTCTTTTTTTTTTTTTTTTAAAGAGTTTATTTATTTGAGAGAGAGGGAGCATGAGTAGGGAGAGGGAGAAGCAGACTCCCCACTGATCAGGAAGCCCAATGTGGGGCTCGATCCCAGGACCTGGAGATCATAATCTGAGCCAAAGGCAGGCGCTTTAACCAACTGAGCCACCCAGCGCCCCAATAGCTCATTTCTCTTAAGCACTAACTAGTATTCCATTGTCTGGGTATACCACACTTCCTTCCTCTCTGTCTCTCTCTCTCTTTCTTAAGATTTTATTTATTTATTTGACCGAGAGAGATAGTAAGAGAGGGAACACAAACAGGGGGAGTGGGAGAGGAAAAAGCAGGCTCCCTGCTGAGCAGAGAGCCTGATGTGGGGCTCGATCCCAGGACCCTGGGATCATGACCTGAGCCGAAGGCAGAGGCTTAACCCACTGAGCCACCCAGGCACCCCGGTAATTTCTATTTCTTAACCGATGAATTTAAAGAATTTATAGTTATGACCACCGATAAAATTAGATCTATTTTTACCATTTAATTTATATATTTTTTGCCTTACTTTTTCATTTTTAAAGTTTCTCTATTCTCTTTTACTGCCTTCCTTTGAAATGATTTTTTTTTTAAAAATTCCACTCATGGGGTGCCTGGGTGGCTCAGTCATTAAGCATCTACCTTTGGCTCAGGTCATGATCCCGGGGTCCTGGGATGGAGCCCTACATCAGGCTCCCTGTTCAACAGGAAGCCTGCTTCTCCCTCTCCGACTCCCCCTGCTTGTGTTCCCTCTCCTTGTTGTCTCTCTCTCTGTCAAATAAATAAATAAAATATTAAAAAATAACCCTGCTTTAATAAAAAATTAAAAATTCCATTCATTTTTTTCTCTGCTGGTTTGAGGTCATATATTCTATTTCTTCCATTTCTGGTTTTTTAGTGGTTCTCCTTAAGACCTTTCCGTGCATATTTAACAAAGTTGCTCAATATGTCTACTCTCTTCCCAAACAACCATCCTCACCATACATCTTTTTTTTTTTTTTTTAACTTACTTATTTGACAGAGAGAGAGATGACAAGCAGGCAGAGAGGCAGGCAGAGAGAGAGTGGGAAGCAGGCTCCCTGCTGAGCTGCGTGCTTGATCCCAGGACCCTGGGACCATGACCCGAGCTGAAGGTAGAGGCTTTAACTCATTGAGCCACCGAGGCACCCCCTCACCTTACATCTTCATGTTGTCCAATATTGCAGTTTAGTTCACCTTTTTTTGGTCCCTATATTAATGTAATTATCAGTCTGTGTTTGTTTCTGTTTTCCCAAATACTTTCTAATTTTTTTCTGCTCACCATTTTTCCTTGCATTTCAAACCCTTCTGGGATCATTTTCCTTTTTCCTGCAGTAAATCCCTTAGAATTTTCTTTAATGGAGGAATGTTGGTGGCAAATTCTCTAATTTGTTATTAAAATTGTTTTTGTTTCACCTCATTTTTGGAAGATAATTTTGCTGAGACGAGAATTCTAGAATGACAGTTCTCCCCCATGCCCCCCACACTCCCCCTTCTCAATGTGTTAAAATACTGTACTACTGTAACCTGGTATCACTGTTGCTGTTGAGAAATCAACTATCAGTCTAATCGTCCTTTTGGGGATTTGTCTTTTCCTTCTGACTGCCTTTAAGACCTTCTCTTTTTCTTGGTATCATATAGTTTCAGAATAGCTCTGGATGTGTATCCTATTTATTTAGCTTTCCTTGGATTGTTGGGCTTCCTGGATTCAAGTATTGTGTTTTTGCAGGAGATTGGGGAAAATCTCAGCTGTTATATCTTAGGACACTGCTTTGATCCCAGTTCTCCTTCATTTTCCATGCCACTTAACCCATGTTTTATATTTTCTGTCTCTGGCTCAATGAGCTACCTCCTGGATAATTTGTTCATTCTCACATCGTCTAACTTACTCATTATTACTAACTTACTCAAAATTAATCTTTTTGTTATATTTGTGGAAGTTATATTTGGTTCTTCTTCAAATCTTCTTGGTCATTTTTATGCTCATACTCTTTTCCCGTAGTTTCAAGCTTCTCTTTAATTTCTCGAAACAAATTAGATATACTTCATGTTCTTGGTATGATAATTCCAGTGTCGTCCTTTTGCAAGTCTGGGTTCACCCTCTATTGGTTAGCTGGCTCTCACTCACAGTGTCTTATTTCCTTGTGTGTTTGTGACTTTCTGGCTGTGAGGTCATGCTCCATGACCCTTTACCAATGGAATTACTTTGGGGCCTGAATTGGAATTGTGTTTCTCGGACAAGATGTGTATTTTCCTTTACTACTTGACTGGAGGTACTCTCAACCAGGTACCACTTAAAATGCAAGCAATGTGCTTTGGCTTTTTTTTTTTTTTCCTAAGATTTTATTTATTTATCAGAGGGGGGGCAGAGACCAAGCGCAGGCAGACAGAATGGCAGGCAGAGGCAGAGGGAGAAGCAGACTCCCTGCTGAGAAGGAGCCCGATGTGGGACTCGATCCCAGGACACTGGGATCATGACCTGAGCCAAAGGCAGCTGCTTACCAGCTGCTTAACCAACTGAGCCACCCAGGCGTCCCTGTGCTTTGGCTTTTGAACCACAGCAGTAGCTTAGTTCAGGCCTTGGACCCACATTAGAGCAGGCTTGTTACAAATGCTCAGGGAAGACTTTATCCCTTCTACCCAGCACCAAGGTCAAGACAGACAAGATTTATGCTGCCCTCCCTTCTTTGTGGCACATTTACTTTTTGTCCACAAAAAGTATGGATTGAGTAGGACTGTTTGAATCCCAGCTCTAGGTTGGGAATCTGCTATTAGTATCCTTCCACTGGGTGGGTCCAACCTTTATCTCTGGGCTCTTCTACTGCACCAGCCACTCCAGCTGATAGTGCAAATTGACAGCCAAAGTCTACTTCAAGCTCACTGGATAATTTGACAGCCAAAGTCTACTTCAAGCTCACTCCCCCCCACCCAGGGTTACCGTTGCCCTGTGCTTTCTGTTTCACTGTACTCAGAATTTCTTACTTTCTTGCCAACTCAATGCATTTGTAAAGATACTTTCTATTTTTAGCCAGCTTTGGGATGACTTTCATTGGGACAGTTCCTATCATACTCCCCAGACATGGAGGTTTGGATATTTTTCTAGACAACCCTTTCAGAGAGATGTGTCCATGGCAGTTGGGGTTAGAGTTAACCTAACCCTAGTCTAATCCTAACCTAACCTGTAGGCTCCCTGCAGAGCAGGGGAAGCCTGTTATGGGACTTGATTCCAGGATTCCCGGATCACGACCCAAGCCAAAGGCAGAGACCTAACCAACTAAGCCACTCAGGCATCATGGCAGTTTTTATTTTAGAAAATCTAAAGCTGGGGTTTGGATTAACCTAACCCTAACCCTGAGGGCCCCCAGCTGATGATACGGAGATCTCAGTTCCAGCTCCCTCCCTCAGATTGGCCCATGACTTGTTTTCTCTCTTGGTTGCAACATCTGGAGCTCAAGGATCTGTTTTGCAGCCAATGTTCATGAACACCTTTAGGGAACTGTGGTCTCAGCACCCATTTAGCTGCTGTGGATTATGGACACTAATCAACTATATAGACTCATGATATCTGTTGGGTCTACGTATATGCAGAGAAAACTAAAGACAGTTTCTGTGCCTCTTGGTAGCTTCACCTTCTTGTATACTTCCATATTTGGTTGTTTATTCCTCAAGGTGGCTCTGCATAGCTATAGGCAGCCTCCCACATGCATCTTCCCATGGGCAAGGCCATGTCCCTGTCCTTCCCCACCTCTCTGAGGCATTGGAATCCAGCCTTTCCGTGCTTCTGCACCTTGTTAGAGCTACAGAGCTCTTTGAGAATCTGATGAAACTGACAGGATTTCCCCAGGAGAATTCTGTGCCAGCTGTTATGTCAGGGACCATGACCGTGGTTCCTGATCCTCTGCACCTGAGGATTTGTCTTCCTAGAGATGGGGGTGTGGTCTCAGGCCTCAGCTATGGTAGGTGTGTGCTTCCTTGAGAATTAGTAGGATCCGTACACCTACCTGGGACTAGTCAGTAAGCTTCATGCTCTGTACTTCTGACTGATCCTTTCTCTCTTTGACTCTTTTCATATAACCAAGAGCTTGTGTTGCCAGTGGGCCTGCACAATGAAGGTCTAAGGGGGAGCTTTTGTTTTTTCTTTTCTACTGGGATTTCCTAAGAGAAAAGAATAGGTCCTGAGGCCACCGTTGGCTTGACTCTGGTTTGTTTCAACCCTTACCTGAGTTTACATCTGTTTCAAGGAGTCTGAGCCTTTACTGATTTATTCTTGGGTGAGTTTTAATAAATACAGGCTAATAATCTGCCTCTGCATAAATCTTGGTCTTTTTGTGACCCTCTGCATTTCTGATCTGGCCTTTTTCTTAAGGTCTCTGAGCTAGTTTCCATTTGCAAAGTGAGGAACTGGACTGGAGTAGATGTACTTGAATTGTACTTCTCTGAGCACCTCTGGCTGGGGCGGGTGTGTGTGGAAGGATGGGGTTGGGGGATGGGCCGGGCACCACAGAGTGGGGGATGGGTGTGGGGAGGGACTCCTGTCCCCAGAGCTGCTTCTGCCACAGCGGATCTGCTTTCCATGCTTTAGACACTGGGTCCAGAGTAAAATTTGTTTCCGGCAGATTCCACAGGGGATGGCTGATATCTGTGTGGGCCTCCTCCCTGAGCAGGAAGGAGTCCTGTCACCTGGCTGCGGGTGGAGGCAAAGAGAACAGCAGCTCCTGTCTAACCCTCCTGTCCCCTCACTCTGTGGCAGACATCCCTTCCCCTTGACTCCCTAACTCTGTTCCTAGTTCCAGTTCCTGCAAGGATGTTGTTACCTTTGGCAACGAGAATGTTAGTGCTGCTGCTGCCCCTTTGTCAGGCGGCTCCCAAGGACGGAACCGTGAGGTAATGGGCTCCAGAAGGCAGGGCCACAGGCTGGGATACAGGGAGTCTGGAGAGTCTGAGGGTGCGGTGGGCCCCTCTGGGAGGCGGGAGCCTGGGGTGTATGCTCCTGGAGCTCTGTATCCCGCCCTTCCCCTGACCTCTGCCTATAGGAAAGCCCTTCGCAGAGCGGGCAACAGGACACCTTTGCTGGGATCAGTTCCTCTGGGATCCTGGGCCTCAGTTCTAAGGGAGTGTGAGGCTTGGGGAAGGAGCTGTGGGTCGTCTGGGATCTGGGGCTTCAGTTCCGACAGGGTATGAGGCTTGGGGAAGCAGCTGTGGCCCGGGAAGGGGCTGTGCTCCTCTTCTCCAGACCTTCTGTGAGAATAAGAGATTGTTAGCAGATCTGTTCTGTTTTGTGTGCTCATCTGCCTCGAGGCTCCGGTGTGAAGACCACACTGGGTATGTGGGGTGCGAGGGGAGGGACAGAGACAGAGCAGCAAGGCTGGCAGCAGGGACAGAGGCTGCCGCAGCGGCTCCTGCAATCTAGCCTTGCAGGTCTGGACTGATTTGGGTCAAACAGGCAGCCCTGTCCAGAACTGGGAGCAAACCTTGGGCTTTACGGACTGAGAAAGAGAGCCTGAGCAGATGGAAACTCCAGAACCATCATGCATACCCTCAGCATGTGTCGTGGAACAGATCCGGTCTGTGGAAACCAGGGCAGTGCCTCCGGGCCGAGTCAGAGGCCTGCCCCGTGGCCCGGGCCCCAGAGCTGAAGGGTGGCCATGATCCCTGCTATCTGGACACCCACTCACTGTTTTCTTGGGTCTCCAACTTGTATCTACTAGGTGTGTCCTCATCTGGCCTCTAACCAGACACTTTATTTGCGTTTTCCCTTAACGTCTAAGTTAGGAATCTGTAAAAACAGCCCAAGGGAGTGTGGTTCTGCTTCTGAGACCAGAAGGGTCTCCGCCCCACAAGATTTTTGCAGAATTTGAGAGAACAACGCCCTTTGGGTCTGGGGAGAGAACTCTGCCAGGAACTTGAGGGTGGGCGGCTGGTAGGCCGGATCCTCAGGGAGGCTCTTTGCAGGCCTGGCCCTTCTCTCTCTCCTCCAGGCTGGACCCTGAGATGCAGCAGCAGCCCCTGTCCAACCCCTTCCAGCCAGGCCAGGAGCAGCTTCAGTGAGTGGGCTGGGCCGGGGGTGGGGGCTGGGGGTAGGGGTAGGCCTGGGTCTGCACACTGGCCCGTGGGGCTGACTTTCCCTGTTTCTGGCAGGCTTCTGCAGAACTACCTACAGGGACTGGAGAGGATGGAAAAGGAGCCCGAACACATGACCCGGGAGCAGGGTGAGGGGCTGGGCACTGGGGCCAGCGGGCAGGGGCTCCGGGGCAGCACACCCAAGACTGACCCTGGGCCATCAGTCACTCCCTGCCTGTTCCTGATGTCTCTTCTCATCCGGCTTTTCCTCCTTAGTTCTCCTCTACCTCTTTGCCCTCCACGACTATGACCAGAGTGGACAGCTGGATGGCCTGGAGCTGTTGTCCATGTTGACCGCAGCTCTGGCACCTGGAGCTGCTGATTTTCCCATCGCCAACCCGGTAAGCCCTGCTGGCTGGTGGAGGGGGAGGGCTTCTCTCACGAAGGAGACTCAGCTGCTTGGGGCTTCAGTCTTTTTCATCATGACTGTTTTGGGGAATCCACTAGGAAAGAAGTGCTCTGAGCCTACCTGGCAGGGAGGTGGGGAGGTGTGGGGAGGGTCAGGGCTCCCGGGAACATGTCTGTTCAGTGTAGCCTGTACGGCAACTGTGTGCTTCCGCAGGTGATCCTGGTAGTGGACAAGGTGCTTGAGACCCAGGACCTGAACAGGGATGGGCTCATGTCCCCTGCAGAGCTCATCAACTTCCCAGGAGAGGCCCCAAGGCACACACAGCCCGAAGAGCCCCCGGAGCCACAAGACGTTGGGAGGCAGCCCCCATTAGCTAACAGCCTGCCAGGACAAGAGCTGCAGGGAGCCCTGGGTCCCAGAGAAGATGGGGGACAGGTAGAGGCCAGAAGGGAGTCCTCAGAGCCTGTGCAAGAGGCTGGGGAACAGACAGAGGCTGAGAGAGAAGTCCCAGGCCCTGCGGCAGAGGCTACAGGACAGGCAGAGGCCAGGAACACTGTAAAGGATGCAGAGGAGCTTCCAGAGGAAACACTGGAGTCTAAGAACACCCCAAATGAGTTTGAAGTTCATGTTATTCAACTGGAGAATGATGAGATATGAACCTTTGCGATAAAGATCTGCACCCGCAGAAGGCTCAGTACCAGAACATGAGCCCCGAAGAGTGGGGGCGTGTAGGCTGGGCCCAGGACCGCCTCTTTGTCCGCTTCCTGGCCCCCAGAGGGGCAGCTCAGGGAGACCTGAAGTTGAGGGCAGCAGCTTTAGGGCCCAGACAACCAATAAAGAACTGATGAATGTATCTGCTTGGGCCATCTACTTCCTGGTGTGGCTGGCCTGGCCTCAGGGACACAGGGGATTGGGGACTGGACAGGCCTCTGGGAGGGGCTTTGGCTTCCCCAGTGGTCCCAGAGGGTGCTGAGACACAGCAGGAGGGCTCAGCCAGCTGCAGACAAGCGGGGGGGGGGGGGGGGGGGAGGGGCACCGCCTCTCCCTGGGGCCCAAAGGCTCCTCTTCCCCTTCCTCTGTGGTTCAGACACCCCGGACCCTCCCCTCCCGCAGCCCCACGCCGGTCCTCCCCACCACCCTGTAGGAGCCCTCCCCAGAGTATCAACAAGATCTACCACTTACTGAGAGCCCAGTACACTCCAGGCATCATGCCGGGCATTTTCTATATGAGGAAATGATGAGGAAAATTGAAGAAGACTGAGTCAGTAACGTACCCAAGGAGACAGCATGAATTAAGTGGCGGATTTGAATTCAGGTGTGTCAGACTACAAAGCCCATGGTCTTTAGCACATTCTGGGGCCCCAACTTCCTTACGAAACTTGGCTCATTCCCAATATGCCCTCAGGCCTGGTCTAGGTCCCAGGCCTAGGAGGAGGCACTGCCTTCGGGACAAGGTGGCCCCAAGGGTGGGGCTTCAGGCTCCAGGACAGTCACAAAGGAGATATTTTTGGACCATGAAGCCGCCACCAAACCACAGAGTAGGCTCCCTGCCCACTGGCCTGTCGGGTTGGCTCAGCCATGGGAACAGTCTCAGAGCCACAGCCCAGGGATCCAGAGGAGATTTTCTCATGGCTTGTTAATTTGGAACGGTCCCTGGGTACAAGGAGACAAGTGTCCTCCCCAGCCAGGAAGGCCCAGGGTCTCTACCCATGCCCTGTGGCTCCTCTTCCCCAGAACCCGCTGGGTTGGGTCTCCACCGAGGGCGTGGCTGGTGGCAAGTTGGGGGTGCTTCCCGCTGCTCTAGAGCGGGCTGCCCCACTCTGGGCCTCTGGAGGGAGGTTCATTGGAGGAACAGAGAAGAGGGTGAAGGGCTGTAGCATCAAAGCATCTGGCATCCCCAGCCAAGCAGTTTGGACATCAAGGACAGACAGACTGGCGGAAGGAAGTGGGCCCTGGGGTGGGAGGTTTATTTGCTCTGTGGCTCAGCAGAGACACGAGGACACAGGCAGAGCACGCCCCGCCCCCCCCACCCCGCCCCCCAAGCCTGCATCTGCCCAGGGGGCGTGCTGCGCAGATGCCAGGCTGCCTGGAGCGGGGTAGAAGGCAGTGGTGGCTGGGAAGGCGCCAGCCTCCAAGGAGGGGGTGCTCTGAGCCAGGGCCCCCCGCCCCAGGGCGGTCACACGATGCCGTCAAAGCCCTGCAGGCCACACTTCTTGCCGGCCACCTGGCAGCCGAACCGCAGCGCCTCCTGCATACTGTGCCCTGGAGGGACAGGGGGCTGGCTCAGCCTGGTCCTCTGGGCAGGGGCAGGCATCACCCGGCGCCTCCCGCGCGTATACTCACCCTGGGACAGGCTGAAAATGACTGAGGCGTTGAAGGTGTCTCCGGCCCCCAGAGTATCCACCACCCGGGGCGGAGGGAAGGCGTCGGAGTGCAGCAGCCGTCCATCGGGGCCCAGGGCATCGGCGCCCTCCTCAGCCCAGGCGCAGACAAGCACCGCCCTGCAAGACCCTCCACTCAGCTGGGTGGGAGGCCCAGCCCCGGGGCCCAGCCTCGAGTCCCCCCTCAGGGAGGTGCTGCCCCCAGCCCGGGGCCAGACTCCCTCACTCTGCACACCTAGGGCCCCTTCCTGGCTTCCCCCTACTCACCCTTTCCTCACACGCCCGTACAAGCCCCTCAGGGCCTCCCCCGCTGACCGGAACCCCAGGTGCTTGGCCACATCTTTGCTGACAAACACCTGCAAGCAGTGGACGAGAGGCTGGCGGTCACCCTAACTTAGCCCGGCTCAGTCACTCACCATCAGTGGCCTAGTGTTGCCCCCGTATTATATGCCGCTCCTCCAACAGGGCCGCCTAAACGTAGGAGCTCCCTGACCCACAGAAATGCGTATTCATACTCGCTCAATATGTACTGGAACACAGCCCGGTAACCGGGCACAGAAGCCCCTGGTTTATTTGGTCTAAGACCAACGAATTACCCTGCAGCTGGAAACCCAAAGCGAGCCTTGAGCGCCATCTTGCGGTGAAAGCCAGCACTGCCGAGTTACACATCCGGCTCTCAGGAGGGGTTTGCTTTGTTTTGTTTTCCGGATAAAACTATTCCCCGGGCGCCTGGGTGGCTCGGTGGGTTAAGCCTCTGACTTTGGCTCGGGTCATGGTCTTGGGTCATGGCTTCAGGGTCCTGGAATCGAGCCCCACGTCGGGCTCTCTGCTCAGCAGGGAGCCTGCTTCCCCCTTTCTCTGCCTGCCTCTTTGCCTCTCTCTGTCAAATAAATCTTTAAAAACAAACAAACAAACAAACAAAAAACTATTCCCTCCCGGTCTGAAATAAAGGGGCAGGGGCTGTAGAGCTCCCTCCACACTAGCTACACGTTAGAATCTCCAGAGTGAGTTTTGCTGAAAGATACTTCAGCCGAGCTGCACCCCTACCACTCAGCTAAAAACCCTGGGTATGGCTCAGGCATCCAAGCCACGGGGGAGGCCCAACCAGCTTGGGCGATGATGCGAGGATTGTCCCGCAGAATTCACTTCCATCCCAGCATTACCCAAATTTACCTTATGCAAGTCCCCTCCCCATCCTCCCTCAACCCTGAGTGGCTCCCACTGCCTGCCACCCACCCCAGAGTTGGAGGACACCCCGGAGAACTGTCCTAGTCGCTCATTTGACAGAGGAAAGGGCTGAAGAGGCCGGGAGAGGAGACGCTCCCATGCGGGGTACTCCGTGGGTAGCTATTAGCCCTCTGGCTACTCTCACACCCACTGGGATGCAGAAATTTTGCTCCCTGGCCATCACTGAGGCCTGCAAAGGAGTCCAAAACTGGGGGCCTGCCTCTTTGACCTCCACCTGCTAATGACACCAAGCCATCCCAGATGTGGTGGGCATTCCCAGAAACCAAAGGAACGGCTGATTCCTTTAAGACCTAAATGAGAGGCACCTGGGCGGCTCAACCACCTGTCTTCAGCTCAGGTCATGATCCCAGGGTCTTGGGGTCAAGCCATAGGCCAGACTCGCTGCTCAGCGGGGAGTCGGCTTCTCTCTCTCCCTCTGTGCTCTCTCATGTAAACACTTTTTTTTTTTTTTAATCTTAAAAAAATATATAAAAAACCACCCATATGAGCTGGATGTGGCAAGGGGAAGCTGCGTGGGCCACTCACCACATCTCCATAGCCAAACAGTTGGAACAGCTCCTCCCGGGGCTTCTCCACCTCCACAGACACGCGGATCTTCTGGGCCGGAGGCTGCGAGGCGTTGTGCTGTTCTATCCGCCGCAGCATCTTCACCTGCTCCGACGCGTTCCGGCCCTGGGGCGGGGCGGGGCAGGGCGGGTTGGCTCAGGACAAGCAGGGCGGGGCCAGGCCTCTGGCTCCTCCCTCCCTCCCTGCTGGGACTCTGGGTCAGGCGGGATAGGGGCACCCGGAAGCTGGGCAGGAGCTGTATCCTAAGTTTCAAAATTCTAGAGCAGTCATTGACCTTGGAGACCTTATTGACCAGTCCCCTGATTTCACCGAGGAGGAGATAAAGGAATAAAAGACCTTCCTAAAGACACATGGTGAATTAAATGACAAGGCTAGGATTCGAACTCAGGATTTCTCCCAGTGTGGAGGAGGTGGGCAGCCCCTAAGGCAGAAAAGCACGGATCTTGGCCTAGAGCCAGTTTCCTGCTTCTGGTGCCTACATTCTGCTGTGTGAACTTGAGTACGGTGCTTTCTGGGCCTTAAAACACAGAGCAAGATGGAGAGGGGATGAGGGGGCTCAGAGTCATTGATCTTGAGGGTACTTCATGGGTCAAAAATACTAAGAAGAAGGTGGAATACATGGAGGGCTGGCGGGTTGAGTCCCTCAAAACACAAGGTAGGGCAGGACTTGCCTCAATGTGGATCCACTTGAACCGGGTCAGGTCAACCTTTTCAAAGTCTGTAGCAGACACATCTGGCAGGTTCCTAAGTCACAGGACAGGAAGGAGAGAGAAAAGGCATGGTGAGGTCGGCCAAGGCCGGGATCTCCAACTGGCTGCCGGGGCCCCCATGCCTGGTGCCGCCTGCAGCATGGCGGGAAGCCGGATCTCCCACAAAGGCATCTGAGGCTCAACTCTGGGACAGGCCCTTTCCAGGCTAACCTCCTGATCACTCCTTGTCCTACTCAGCTCCATCCAGATGGAGGGCTGGAGGCAGTTTGCTGGGGTGCCCTTTGGGTATTAAGTAAGTTGTGAACGCAAATGCAGCATGGGTCAAGATTCAATTGAGTGAGCTTTGGAGACCACATCTCCCAGAATACTCTAAGAGCACCAGGGACTACAATTCCCAGAATTCCCCCCTTGCCAGCGGCACAGTTTAGCTCCCAGCAGTGGTCCCACCAGGGTTCTAGGTCTGGCAGCTCCATGTTGCAACCCTGAGGTCAAGGCTGGTGCTTGAGGACTAGTCTAGGTTTGGCTGACTTAGATTTGGAGATCCAGGAAGGGTCAGCCTTGACCAGAGACCTACCCCAAACTATGCCCTCCCCTCTACATTCTGCAGCTGAATCCATCTAATTAACTAGGTGTGTACCTGGGCCTTTTGGAGGCTGCTTGCCCATTGGTAAGTGGTCCAAACCCTCCAGCCTGCTGCAGCTGGAGGTAATGTGTGTGGATATCCCTGCACCGAGGCCAGTGGGCAACAAATGTTTCCCCTCTGAGCTCCTCTCCTCTTCCTGTGAATACCCACGTGGTGTCCTTGATCAAAATTGCAGATTGTTGCTTAATGGGCAGATGACTAGGGCTGCCAAGGAGAAGGTCATTGCCAGCACATATGCCCACTCACTTATACACTGGGACACAGGGAGCCCAGAGACCACTGGCCATAAAGCTTGTTCTAATATAGCTACCCCCTCTCCCCCAGATCCAGGAGTCATGTTAGGCATGTAGGGACACCCTGAACCCCAGGACTGCTGGGTGTGGACCATCTTAGTCCTAACATAGTATCTGGCACACACTAGGTTCTTAGGAAACCTAACGTGTGGGATTCTTCAGGAGAGAATCTGGGACAGATGAAAAGGATCTGGGTCCACAGGGCCTCTCCCTGGTAGCTTGGGACTTTAAAGGGGATCCTTGCCTCCTAGTTAACATAGCATCTGATGGCCCTGGTCTACCAACCCAATGATGCCCTTCCCTCTGCTTCAGTGATGGCGTGAATTGTGTGTGGCTTTTGGCCTGGCTTCACTATGCAGGGAACTTTGTGGTGGACCCATCTCTTCTGAACACCCAAACCCATCTCCTTGGTGCCATGCTGCAGGCTGGCAACTCTGGGGGCTGAGCCCAGAAATTCCAGTGGGTCCCCATCAGGGCTTAAGATGGGTGGAATCCCATCTCCCACCATCCCTCTGTCCTCAGAACAATTCCCCCCCCACCCACTCCCGGGCTGCTGATTGGCCAATTATGAAAAATCACACCATGAATTATGTTTTGCACAGGCTTGCCTGCCCATCCTTGGTGTTGACCAAGGCCAAGTCATCAGAGCAAAGCACATCTCTTCCCACCTCACTTCTCCCCTAATTGAAAACAATTGAGAAATCACTGAACAGGTTGGCTTGGGGACGATTTCTGGTACAAAGAGAGAGGCGGCTTGCCGGGATGCCCCGGTGGCAAGTGAGGGAACTGATTGGTGGGCCGTGCCAGGGCGAGGCCAGGGGGCCTTACGTGTCGTAGAGCACAATGGTGCGGGAGCCATTGGAGTTGTTGACGATGCAGCAAGAGCACGGGGTTTCCCCTCTGCTCTGCCAGGCCACCTGGGACACATCCACACCCCGCTGCCTGAAGTCAGCCACCAGGAAGCTTGGGGTGGAGCCCGAGTCAGGGGAAGGGCAAGGAGACACCGATTAGAGCCTATAAGTGGCCTGGACCTCCTGCAGGGATGGGGAGGGGGTGCTGGAGCACGTGGGCCTCTGAGAGAAGGATCCTGTTCTGAGAGTTAGTGAGGGCGACAGCGGCGGCTGGCAAGGCGCAGACTGGCATACAAACCTGTAGGCATGCAGGATGGTGCGGCTACCAGTGGCCTCGCTGATGATGACCGTGGAGATGGGGACAGAGCCCGTGGTCTGAGAGACTGTGTAGCGGAGGTCCACAGAATAGCGGCGGAGGTCATCCAGGACAAAACTGCCGGGATGGAGCAACCCGGGGTGGGGGGGAGGTGCGGCTCGACAAAGGTTTGGGGACTGGAGGGTCGGTGGCAGGACCGCTGGGGACCCTGGAGGCAAGCGGAGGGGGCCAGGAGGGACTGGAAACCACCATGCCACCCCAGGCTGTGCAAGGGGGCAGGAAAGGCAGGGGCGCATAGCCTGGAACTCAGTGAGAAAAACACCGAGGGACGTTCTTCTAGAGCCTGATTGGAGTAAACTCCAACCCCGCACCTGTCCCTTTGGTCTGACTCAAGCCAGAAAGGATGTGCTGAAGTCCGTGGAACTGGATGGGGTGGATCTGGGGCCTAGAGCATGTGCGCCCTGTTTGAACAAAGCAGGCGAGGGCACCGTGGCCAGTTTCATGCAAAGCCTCGGCAGAATTAATAATTACCGAGGTGGTACTTTGCCCCCCAGCTGCCCTCTACACACTCATCCTCTCCGTGCTCTTCTCTGAAGGCCCCTGCCATGCTGTGATTCCACACCCGCCTCCGTGATGCCCAGCCAGGAAGCGATGCTGCCTTGGGGAGCCCACCCACAGCCCTCTCCCCTCGCTGCGCGGTGAGCCCTCCAGGCAGAGAGCTGGCTCCCACGGCCTAATGCTCCACACAGTGGAGCCCCTGGTGCGGGACTCTTACCCCAAGGATCTCCTCCGATCAGTGGGAGCAGGAGGTGGCCCCTCGGGGAGACTGCACCCACAGAACAAGGGGGCCAGGCCCACGTTTCCTGGCCTTCTCTGGACACAGTATCCTGGGACCACTAGTCCAGCCACCATCCTGACCTTTCTCACTAATGGCCGGACCCCGCTTTGGCAACACCAAAGCCGGACAATACAGACCAAATTGGGACCAGCTCGGGGCATCACTCCTCATCTCACCCCTCAAGGTTCCTTTAAATAGGAACTTCCCCAAAGCACACCAACTACGGTTTGGTTTTCCAAATGCCTTTTTGCACATACAGTGCCTGGCACGTGGTAGGGGCTCATTCAATGTTTTGAGAATCCGGAGGGGCCCACCTCCCAGCATTATGGTTCCATAACGGGGAGTCCACGACCCTGAGTGAGAGCCATGCAAAACTCAGGTTTTGCCTCTTGCTGGGAAGGAAGACAGCCACTGAAGAAAGTTAACAAGTGACCAGCCCTTCTGTCCCACCTCACAGGAAAGGCCCTTGTCTCCCAATCTCTTTCGTGCCCCTTCACCAAGAAAGGGAATCTGGCTGCAGCTCAGGGGGCTAGGCTTGGGCAGCAGCCCCCCCTGAAACCAGGGTTCAAAGGGCTGAGCTTCACAGGCCAGCAAGCTGGCAGCCTGCTCTAGTGCCCACAGTGGGCAAAGTGTGGGCCTCACCTCCTGATAAGCATTTGCTGAACTGGCAGTGCCAGGGGTCAAAGGGCTCTTGGGTCCTGGCAGCAGCCAACACAGAGAAAGCGTGGGGGCCTCACAGCTATTGAGCCGAGGCCTGGGTCTGGGCCCAGCGTTAGCATGTGGCTTCAGGGTGTCCTTGGGCAGGCTGCTCTTGTGGCTTCAGTGAACAACAAGGACACAAGCACTGGCCCTGCCCTCCCAACGGGGAAAGGAACTGTGGGCCTGAACCCTAGGACCACGGAGGCTGGACATCCCCGGGGGAGGATGGGTACGGCACGTCCCTGACTGCCTTCTGCCGCGAGCATAGCCAGGACCACGGGGGATGGAGAGGGGCAAAGTCATATCCAGCGCAGAGTCTGTTGGAAGCAAGGAAGGAAGAGGTGGGAAGCTGAGCAGGCTCTGGAGAGGGGCGGAGGCAACAGGCTGTGGAAAGGACAGCTTTAACAGAGAGCATTAACACCTGAGCCGCAGATAAGCCACGCCGGTCTAGGATGCTGGTACTCTACTCCGCCCCTCCCGCTCTGGATCCAGAGTTACCCCACACCCTATTTCTTCCAGCCTGCCCTCCACCCCAAGCCCCCCCTCCCGTGGGTCAAGACTTCCTTCTGGGCCCCGCACCCTGCGGGCAGGCCTTCCTGCTCCCTCCTCCACTCACTCAGCAACGTGGCCCGGGGCCAGCGAGCCCATGAAGGCACAGGGGGCTCCGAGGAGGGACAGGACAGTGCAGGAATTGGATGCGTTCCCTCCGCGCTGCCATCTTTGGGACAAGCACCTGCAAAACAAGCACCTGTGCAGAAATGCCCTGCTGAGCATGAGGACACTTTCTGGAAAGCTCTTCTCAGCCTGGACTCTGGGAGGAAGGGTCATAACTCAGGGGTCTGGCTGAGC